>NW_026292051.1:0-143698 GCF_023091745.1 Budorcas taxicolor
TTTCCGCTGAGGCGTCTCGAGGCGGATCACACCTCACCTCTGGAACTTCGAAAGGGTCCTGACACGCTTGGTGCAAATCAAGAAGTTCCCCGACATACCCGTCTCCACTCGAGAGGAATCACGAGGGTCCCGCCCACATCCAGATGAGCCCCGTTTCCGCCTCGTAGCTCGAGATGAGGGATCCTTTCCCTGCTTCGTCGGGAAAGAGTTCCCGGCGTTCCCGTCGCATCTCAAGAGGAGGCCCTCTCAACAGGAACGGCGAGAGGAACTCCAGGGTCGTGCCACCATTCCAAGAGTCCCCCAGATGTCTCAGTCCATTCCAAGGAACCTCTTTTCCCTTCACCGGCTCGTCTTTCACGCCGAGGATCGACTCACACCAAGGTGGCACGTGGCACAGCCCTGTGGGAAAGCCTCGTGGGAAAGCCTCGAGGGACAGCCTCGAGGGAAAGCCACAGATCCCTAGATCCACGTGACAGGAAGCGTGACACTACTGCTGCAGCTCGGGAGGAAAGCGCACGTGCATGCCCCCACTCGAGACGAGGCCTGACTCCCCTGGGGAGACTCAGAAGCACCCCAAGATCCATGGCAACACTGGAGAGGAATCCTCAGGTTCCGTTCCCGACTCCACACAAGGACTGAGGCCCCGGCATGGACGGGAGAGGAATCCCGAGAGGTCCCCTAGCAACTCGCATGGGGACTGGCCTTTCCTGAGGCCACCAGAGCGGGTCCCTGAGGTCCCCGTCGTAACACGAGAAGACCTGCCGCAACTCGAGAAAATCCAGGAGGTTCTCCCCTCCAGGCGAAATGAGGCCCATTTCCACTGAGGCGTCTCGAGGCTGATCACACCTCACCTCTGGAACTTCGAAAGGGTCCTTCACAACCTTGCTGCAAATCAAGAAGTTCCCCGACATACCCGTCTCCACTCGAGAGGAATCACGAGGGTCCCGCCCACATCCAGAGGAGCCCCGTTTCCGCCTCGTAGCTCGAGATGAGGGATCCTTTCCCTGCTTCGTCGGGAAAGAGTTCCCGGCGTTCCCGTCGCATCTCAAGAGGAGGCCCTCTCAACAGGAACGGCGAGAGGAACTCCAGGGTCGTGCCACCATTCCAAGAGTCCCCCAGATGTCTCAGTCCATTCCAGAGGAACCTCTTTTCCCTTCACCGGCTCGTCTTTCACGCCGAGGATCGACTCACACCAAGGTGGCACGTGGCACAGCCCTGTGGGAAAGCCTCGTGGGAAAGCCTCGAGGGACAGCCTCGAGGGAAAGCCACAGATCCCTTGATCCACGTGACAGGAAGCGTGACACTACTGCTGCAGCTCGGGAGGAAAGCGCACGTGCATGCCCCCACTCGAGACGAGGCCTGACTCCCCTGGGGAGACTCAGAAGCACCCCAAGATCCATGGCAACACTGGAGAGGAATCCTCAGGTTCCGGCCCCGACTCCACACAAGGACTGAGGCCCCAGCATGGACGGGAGAGGAACCCCGAGAGGTCCCCTAACAACTCGCATGGGGACTGGCCTTTCCTGAGGCCACCAGAGCGGGTCCCTGAGGTCCCCGTCGTAACTCGAGAAGACCTGCCGCAACTCGAGAAAATCCAGGAGGTTCTCCCCTCCAGGCGAGATGAGGCCCATTTCCGCTGAGGCGTCTCGAGGCTGATCACACCTCACCTCTGGAACTTCGAAAGGGTCCTTCACACCCTTGGTGCAAATCAAGAAGTTCCCCGAAATACCCGTCTCCACTCGAGAGGAATCACGAGGGTCCCGCCCACATCCAGAGGAGCCCCGTTTCCGCCTCGTAGCTCGAGATGAGGGATCCTTTCCCTGCTTCGTCGGGAAAGAGTTCCCGGCGTTCCCGTCGCATCTCAAGAGGAGGCCCTCTCAACAGGAACGGCGAGAGGAACTCCAGGGTCGTGCCACCATTCCAAGAGTCCCCCAGATGTCTCAGTCCATTCCAGAGGAACCTCTTTTCCCTTCACCGGCTCGTCTTTCACGCCGAGGATCGACTCACATCAAGGTGGCACGTGGCACAGCCCTGTGGGAAAGCCTCGTGGGAAAGCCTCGAGGGACAGCCTCGAGGGAAAGCCACAGATCCCTTGATCCACGTGACAGGAAGCGTGACACTACTGCTGCAGCTCGGGAGGAAAGCGCACGTGCATGCCCCCACTCGAGACGAGGCCTGACTCCCCTGGGGAGACTCAGAAGCACCCCAAGATCCATGGCAACACTGGAGAGGAATCCTCAGGTTCCGGCCCCGACTCCACACAAGGACTGAGGCCCCGGCATGGACGGGAGAGGAATCCCGAGAGGTCCCCTTGCAACTCGCGTGTCGACTGGCCTTTCCAGAGGCCACCAGAGCGGGTCCCTGAGGTCCCCGTCGTAACTCGAGAAGACCTGCCGCAACTGGAGAAAATCCAGGAGGTTCTCCCCTCCAGGCGAGATGAGGCCCATTTCCGCTGAGGCGTCTCGAGGCTGATCACACCTCACCTATGGAACTTTGAAAGGGTCCTTCACACCCTTGGTGCAAATCAAGAAGTTCCCCGACATACCCGTCTCCACTCGAGAGGAATCACGAGGGTCCCGCCCACATCCAGAGGAGCCCCGTTTCCGCCTCGTAGCTCGAGATGAGGGATCCTTTCCCTGCTTCGTCGGGAAAGAGTTCCCGGCGTTCCCGTCGCATCTCAAGAGGAGGCCCTCTCAACAGGAACGGCGAGAGGAACTCCAGGGTCGTGCCAACATTCCAAGAGTCCCCCAGATGTCTCAGTCCATTCCAGAGGAACCTCTTTTCCCTTCACCGGCTCGTCTTTCACGCCGAGGATCGACTCACACGAAGGTGGCACGTGGCACAGCCCTGTGGGAAAGCCTCGTGGGAAAGCCTCGAGGGACAGCCTCGAGGGAAAGCCACAGATCCCTTGATCCACGTGACAGGAAGCGTGACACTACTGCTGCAGCTCGGGAGGAAAGCGCACGTGCATGCCCCCAATCGAGACGAGGCCTGACTCCCCTGGGGAGACTCAGAAGCACCCCAAGATCCATGGCAACACTGGAGAGGAATCCTCAGGTTCCGGCCCCGACTCCACACAAGGACTGAGGCCCCGGCATGGACGGGAGAGGAATCCCGAGAGGTCCCCTAGCAACTCGCATGGGGACTGGCCTTTCCTGAGGCCAACAGAGCGGGTCCCTGAGGTCCCCGTCGTAACTCGAGAAGACCTGCCGCAACTGGAGAAAATCCAGGAGGTTCTCCACGCCAGGCGAGATGAGGCCCATTTCCGCTGAGGCGTCTCGAAGCTGATCACACCTCACCTCTGGAACTTCGAAAGGGTCCTTCACACCCTTGGTGCAAATCAAGAAGTTCCCCGACATACCCGTCTCCACTCGAGAGGAATCACGAGGGTCCCGCCCACATCCTGAGGAGCCCCGTTTCGGCCTCGTAGCTCGAGATGAGGGATCCTGTCCCTGCTTCGTCGGGAAAGAGTTCCCGGCGTTCCCGTCGCATCTCAAGAGGAGGCCCTCTCAACAGGAACGGCGAGAGGAACTCCAGGGTCGTGCCACCTTTCCAAGAGTCCCCCAGGTGTCTCAGTCCATTCCAGAGGAGCCTCTTTTCCCTTCACCGGCTCGTCTTTCACGCCGAGGATCGACTCCCACCAAGGTGGCACGTGGCACAGCCCTGTGGGAAAGCCTCGGGGGAAAGCCTCAAGGGACAGCCTGGAGGGAAAGCCACAGATCCCTTGATCCACGTGACAGGAAGCGTGACACTACTGCTGCAGCTCGGGAGGAAAGCGCACGTGCATGCCCCCACTCGAGACGAGGCCTGACTCCCCTGGGGAGACTCAGAAGCACCCCAAGATCCATGGCAACACTGGAGAGGAATCCTCAGGTTCCGGCCCCGACTCCACACAAGGACTGAGGCCCCAGCATGGACGGGAGAGGAATCCCGAGAGGTCCCCTAGCAACTCGCATGGGGACTGGCCTTTCCTGAGGCCACCAGAGCGGGTCCCTGAGGTCCCCGTCGTAACTCGAGAAGACCTGCCGCAACTCGAGAAAATCCAGGAGGTTCTCCCCTCCAGGCGAGATGAGGCCCATTTCCGCTGAGGCGTCTCGAGGCGGATCACACCTCACCTCTGGAACTTCGAAAGGGTCCTGACACGCTTGGTGCAAATCAAGAAGTTCCCCGACATACCCGTCTCCACTCGAGAGGAATCACGAGGGTCCCGCCCACATCCAGATGAGCCCCGTTTCCGCCTCGTAGCTCGAGATGAGGGATCCTTTCCCTGCTTCGTCGGGAAAGAGTTCCCGGCGTTCCTGTCGCATCTCAAGAGGAGGCCCTCTCAACAGGAACGGCGAGAGGAACTCCAGGGTCGTGCCACCATTCCAAGAGTCCCCCAGATGTCTCAGTCCATTCCAGAGGAACCTCTTTTCCCTTCACCGGCTCGTCTTTCACGCCGAGGATCGACTCACACCAAGGTGGCACGTGGCACAGCCCTGTGGGAAAGCCTCGTGGGAAAGCCTCGAGGGACAGCCTCGAGGGAAAGCCACAGATCCCTAGATCCACGTGACAGGAAGCGTGACACTACTGCTGCAGCTCGGGAGGAAAGCGCACGTGCATGCCCCCACTCGAGACGAGGCCTGACTCCCCTGGGGAGACTCAGAAGCACCCCAAGATCCATGGCAACACTGGAGAGGAATCCTCAGGTTCCGTTCCCGACTCCACACAAGGACTGAGGCCCCGGCATGGACGGGAGAGGAATCCCGAGAGGTCCCCTAGCAACTCGCATGGGGACTGGCCTTTCCTGAGGCCACCAGAGCGGGTCCCTGAGGTCCCCGTCGTAACACGAGAAGACCTGCCGCAACTCGAGAAAATCCAGGAGGTTCTCCCCTCCAGGCGAAATGAGGCCCATTTCCACTGAGGCGTCTCGAGGCTGATCACACCTCACCTCTGGAACTTCGAAAGGGTCCTTCACACCCTTGCTGCAAATCAAGAAGTTCCCCGACATACCCGTCTCCACTCGAGAGGAATCACGAGGGTCCCGCCCACATCCAGTGGAGCCCCGTTTCCGCCTCGTAGCTCGAGATGAGGGATCCTTTCCCTGCTTCGTCGGGAAAGAGTTCCCGGCGTTCCCGTCGCATCTCAAGAGGAGGCCCTCTCAACAGGAACGGCGAGAGGAACTCCAGGGTCGTGCCACCATTCCAAGAGTCCCCCAGATGTCTCAGTCCATTCCAGAGGAACCTCTTTTCCCTTCACCGGCTCGTCTTTCACGCCGAGGATCGACTCACACCAAGGTGGCACGTGGCACAGCCCTGTGGGAAAGCCTCGTGGGAAAGCCTCGAGGGACAGCCTCGAGGGAAAGCCACAGATCCCTTGATCCACGTGACAGGAAGCGTGACACTACTGCTGCAGCTCGGGAGGAAAGCGCACGTGCATGCCCCCACTCGAGACGAGGCCTGACTCCCCTGGGGAGACTCAGAAGCACCCCAAGATCCATGGCAACACTGGAGAGGAATCCTCAGGTTCCGGCCCCGACTCCACACAAGGACTGAGGCCCCAGCATGGACGGGAGAGGAACCCCGAGAGGTCCCCTAGCAACTCGCATGGGGACTGGCCTTTCCTGAGGCCACCAGAGCGGGTCCCTGAGGTCCCCGTCGTAACTCGAGAAGACCTGCCGCAACTCGAGAAAATCCAGGAGGTTCTCCCCTCCAGGCGAGATGAGGCCCATTTCCGCTGAGGCGTCTCGAGGCTGATCACACCTCACCTCTGGAACTTCGAAAGGGTCCTTCACACCCTTGGTGCAAATCAAGAAGTTCCCCGAAATACCCGTCTCCACTCGAGAGGAATCACGAGGGTCCCGCCCACATCCAGAGGAGCCCCGTTTCCGCCTCGTAGCTCGAGATGAGGGATCCTTTCCCTGCTTCGTCGGGAAAGAGTTCCCGGCGTTCCCGTCGCATCTCAAGAGGAGGCCCTCTCAACAGGAACGGCGAGAGGAACTCCAGGGTCGTGCCACCATTCCAAGAGTCCCCCAGATGTCTCAGTCCATTCCAGAGGAACCTCTTTTCCCTTCACCGGCTCGTCTTTCACGCCGAGGATCGACTCACACCAAGGTGGCACGTGGCACAGCCCTGTGGGAAAGCCTCGTGGGAAAGCCTCGAGGGACAGCCTCGAGGGAAAGCCACAGATCCCTTGATCCACGTGACAGGAAGCGTGACACTACTGCTGCAGCTCGGGAGGAAAGCGCACGTGCATGCCCCCACTCGAGACGAGGCCTGACTCCCCTGGGGAGACTCAGAAGCACCCCAAGATCCATGGCAACACTGGAGAGGAATCCTCAGGTTCCGGCCCCGACTCCACACAAGGACTGAGGCCCCGGCATGGACGGGAGAGGAATCCCGAGAGGTCCCCTTGCAACTCGCATGGCGACTGGCCTTTCCAGAGGCCACCAGAGCGGGTCCCTGAGGTCCCCGTCGTAACTCGAGAAGACCTGCCGCAACTGGAGAAAATCCAGGAGGTTCTCCCCTCCAGGCGAGATGAGGCCCATTTCCGCTGAGGCGTCTCGAGGCTGATCACACCTCACCTATGGAACTTTGAAAGGGTCCTTCACACCCTTGGTGCAAATCAAGAAGTTCCCCGACATACCCGTCTCCACTCGAGAGGAATCACGAGGGTCCCGCCCACATCCAGAGGAGCCCCGTTTCCGCCTCGTAGCTCGAGATGAGGGATCCTTTCCCTGCTTCGTCGGGAAAGAGTTCCCGGCGTTCCCGTCGCATCTCAAGAGGAGGCCCTCTCAACAGGAACGGCGAGAGGAACTCCAGGGTCGTGCCAACATTCCAAGAGTCCCCCAGATGTCTCAGTCCATTCCAGAGGAACCTCTTTTCCCTTCACCGGCTCGTCTTTCACGCCGAGGATCGACTCACACCAAGGTGGCACGTGGCACAGCCCTGTGGGAAAGCCTCGTGGGAAAGCCTCGAGGGACAGCCTCGAGGGAAAGCCACAGATCCCTTGATCCACGTGACAGGAAGCGTGACACTACTGCTGCAGCTCGGGAGGAAAGCGCACGTGCATGCCCCCAATCGAGACGAGGCCTGACTCCCCTGGGGAGACTCAGAAGCACCCCAAGATCCATGGCAACACTGGAGAGGAATCCTCAGGTTCCGGCCCCGACTCCACACAAGGACTGAGGCCCCGGCATGGACGGGAGAGGAATCCCGAGAGGTCCCCTAGCAACTCGCATGGGGACTGGCCTTTCCTGAGGCCAACAGAGCGGGTCCCTGAGGTCCCCGTCGTAACTCGAGAAGACCTGCCGCAACTGGAGAAAATCCAGGAGGTTCTCCCCTCCAGGCGAGATGAGGCCCATTTCCGTTGAGGCATCTCGAGGCTGATCATACCTCACCTCTGGAACTTTGAAAGGGTCCTTCACACCCTTGGTGCAAATCAAGAAGTTCCCCGACATACCCGTCTCCACTCGAGAGGAATCACGAGGGTCCCGCCCACATCCAGAGGAGCCCCGTTTCCGCCTCGTAGCTCGAGATGAGGGATCCTTTCCCTGCTTCGTCGGGAAAGAGTTCCCGGCGTTCCCGTCGCATCTCAAAAGGAGGCCCTCTCAACAGGAACGGCGAGAGGAACTCCAGGGTCGTGCCACCATTCCAAGAGTCCCCCAGATGTCTCAGTCCATTCCAGAGGAACCTCTTTTCCCTTCACCGGCTCGTCTTTCACGCCGAGGATCGACTCCCACCAAGGTGGCACGTGGCACAGCCCTGTGGGAAAGCCTCGGGGGAAAGCCTCAAGGGACAGCCTCGAGGGAAAGCCACAGATCCCTTGATCCACGTGACAGGAAGCGTGACACTACTGCTGCAGCTCGGGAGGAAAGCGCACGTGCATGCCCCCACTCGAGACGAGGCCTGACTCCCCTGGGGAGACTCAGAAGCACCCCAAGATCCATGGCAACACTGGAGAGGAATCCTCAGGTTCCGGCCCCGACTCCACACAAGGACTGAGGCCCCAGCATGGACGGGAGAGGAATCCCGAGAGGTCCACTAGCAACTCGCATGGGGACTGGCCTTTCCTGAGGCCACCAGAGCGGGTCCCTGAGGTCCCCGTCGTAACTCGAGAAGACCTGCCGCAACTCGAGAAAATCCAGGAGGTTCTCCCCTCCAGGCGAGATGAGGCCCATTTCCGCTGAGGCGTCTCGAGGCGGATCACACCTCACCTCTGGAACTTCGAAAGGGTCCTGACACCCTTGGTGCAAATCAAGAAGTTCCCCGACATACCCGTCTCCACTCGAGAGGAATCACGAGGGTCCCGCCCACATCCAGATGAGCCCCGTTTCCGCCTCGTAGCTCGAGATGAGGGATCCTTTCCCTGCTTCGTCGGGAAAGAGTTCCCGGCGTTCCCGTCGCATCTCAAGAGGAGGCCCTCTCAACAGGAACGGCGAGAGGAACTCCAGGGTCGTGCCACCATTCCAAGAGTCCCCCAGATGTCTCAGTCCATTCCAGAGGAACCTCTTTTCCCTTCACCGGCTCGTCTTTCACGCCGAGGATCGACTCACACCAAGGTGGCACGTGGCACAGCCCTGTGGGAAAGCCTCGTGGGAAAGCCTCGAGGGACAGCCTCGAGGGAAAGCCACAGATCCCTTAATCCACGTGACAGGAAGCGTGACACTACTGCTGCAGCTCGGGAGGAAAGCGCACGTGCATGCCCCCACTCGAGACGAGGCCTGACTCCCCTGGGGAGACTCAGAAGCACCCCAAGATCCATGGCAACACTGGAGAGGAATCCTCAGGTTCCGGCCCCGACTCCACACAAGGACTGAGGCCCCGGCATGGACGGGAGAGGAATCCCGAGAGGTCCCCTAGCAACTCGCATGGGGACTGGCCTTTCCTGAGGCCACCAGAGCGGGTCCCTGAGGTCCCCGTCGTAACACGAGAAGACCTGCCGCAACTCGAGAAAATCCAGGAGGTTCTCCCCTCCAGGCGAAATGAGGCCCATTTCCACTGAGGCGTCTCGAGGCTGATCACACCTCACCTCTGGAACTTCGAAAGGGTCCTTCACACCCTTGCTGCAAATCAAGAAGATCCCCGACATACCCGTCTCCACTCGAGAGGAATCACGAGGGTCCCGCCCACATCCAGAGGAGCCCCGTTTCCGCCTCGTAGCTCGAGATGAGGGATCCTTTCCCTGCTTCGTCGGGAAAGAGTTCCCGGCGTTCCCGTCGCATCTCAAGAGGAGGCCCTCTCAACAGGAACGGCGAGAGGAACTCCAGGGTCGTGCCAACATTCCAAGAGTCCTCCAGATGTCTCAGTCCATTCCAGAGGAACCTCTTTTCCCTTCACCGGCTCGTCTTTCACGCCGAGGATCGACTCACACCAAGGTGGCACGTGGCACAGCCCTGTGGGAAAGCCTCGTGGGAAAGCCTCGAGGGACAGCCTCGAGGGAAAGCCACAGATCCCTTGATCCACGTGACAGGAAGCGTGACACTACTGCTGCAGCTCGGGAGGAAAGCGCACGTGCATGCCCCCACTCGAGACGAGGCCTGACTCCCCTGGGGAGACTCAGAAGCACCCCAAGATCCATGGCAACACTGGAGAGGAATCCTCAGGTTCCGGCCCCGACTCCACACAAGGACTGAGGCCCCGGCATGGACGGGAGAGGAATCCCGAGAGGTCCCCTAGCAACTCGCATGGGGACTGGCCTTTCCTGAGGCCAACAGAGCGGGTCCCTGAGGTCCCCGTCGTAACTCGAGAAGACCTGCCGCAACTGGAGAAAATCCAGGAGGTTCTCCACGCCAGGCGAGATGAGGCCCATTTCCGCTGAGGCGTCTCGAAGCTGATCACACCTCACCTCTGGAACTTCGAAAGGGTCCTTCACACCCTTGGTGCAAATCAAGAAGTTCCCCGACATACCCGTCTCCACTCGAGAGGAATCACGAGGGTCCCGCCCACATCCTGAGGAGCCCCGTTTCGGCCTCGTAGCTCGAGATGAGGGATCCTGTCCCTGCTTCGTCGGGAAAGAGTTCCCGGCGTTCCCGTCGCATCTCAAGAGGAGGCCCTCTCAACAGGAACGGCGAGAGGAACTCCAGGGTCGTGCCACCTTTCCAAGAGTCCCCCAGGTGTCTCAGTCCATTCCAGAGGAGCCTCTTTTCCCTTCACCGGCTCGTCTTTCACGCCGAGGATCGACTCCCACCAAGGTGGCACGTGGCACAGCCCTGTGGGAAAGCCTCGGGGGAAAGCCTCAAGGGACAGCCTCGAGGGAAAGCCACAGATCCCTTGATCCACGTGACAGGAAGCGTGACACTACTGCTGCAGCTCGGGAGGAAAGCGCACGTGCATGCCCCCACTCGAGACGAGGCCTGACTCCCCTGGGGAGACTCAGAAGCACCCCAAGATCCATGGCAACACTGGAGAGGAATCCTCAGGTTCCGGCCCCGACTCCACACAAGGACTGAGGCCCCAGCATGGACGGGAGAGGAATCCCGAGAGGTCCCCTAGCAACTCGCATGGGGACTGGCCTTTCCTGAGGCCAACAGAGCGGGTCCCTGAGGTCCCCGTCGTAACTCGAGAAGACCTGCCGCAACTGGAGAAAATCCAGGAGGTTCTCCACTCCAGGCGAGATGAGGCCCATTTCCGTTGAGGCATCTCGAGGCTGATCATACCTCACCTCTGGAACTTTGAAAGGGTCCTTCACACCCTTGGTGCAAATCAAGAAGTTCCCCGAAATACCCGTCTCCACTCGAGAGGAATCACGAGGGTCCCGCCCACATCCAGAGGAGCCCCGTTTCCGCCTCGTAGCTCGAGATGAGGGATCCTTTCCCTGCTTCGTCGGGAAAGAGTTCCCGGCGTTCCCGTCGCATCTCAAAAGGAGGCCCTCTCAACAGGAACGGCGAGAGGAACTCCAGGGTCGTGCCACCATTCCAAGAGTCCCCCAGATGTCTCAGTCCATTCCAGAGGAACCTCTTTTCCCTTCACCGGCTCGTCTTTCACGCCGAGGATCGACTCACACCAAGGTGGCACGTGGCACAGCCCTGTGGGAAAGCCTCGTGGGAAAGCCTCAAGGGACAGCCTCGAGGGAAAGCCACAGATCCCTTGATTCACGTGACAGGAAGCGTGACACTACTGCTGCAGCTCGGGAGGAAAGCGCACGTGCATGCCCCCACTCGAGACGAGGCCTGACTCCCCTGGGGAGACTCAGAAGCACCCCAAGATCCATGGCAACACTGGAGAGGAATCCTCAGGTTCCGGCCCCGACTCCACACAAGGACTGAGGCCCCGGCATGGACGGGAGAGGAATCCCGAGAGGTCCCCTAGCAACTCGCATGGGGACTGGCCTTTCCTGAGGCCAACAGAGCGGGTCCCTGAGGTCCCCGTCGTAACTCGAGAAGACCTGCCGCAACTGGAGAAAATCCAGGAGGTTCTCCACGCCAGGCGAGATGAGGCCCATTTCCGCTGAGGCGTCTCGAAGCTGATCACACCTCACCTCTGGAACTTCGAAAGGGTCCTTCACACCCTTGGTGCAAATCAAGAAGTTCCCCGACATACCCGTCTCCACTCGAGAGGAATCACGAGGGTCCCGCCCACATCCTGAGGAGCCCCGTTTCGGCCTCGTAGCTCGAGATGAGGGATCCTGTCCCTGCTTCTTCGGGAAAGAGTTCCCGGCGTTCCCGTCGCATCTCAAGAGGAGGCCCTCTCAACAGGAACGGCGAGAGGAACTCCAGGGTCGTGCCACCTTTCCAAGAGTCCCCCAGGTGTCTCAGTCCATTCCAGAGGAGCCTCTTTTCCCTTCACCGGCTCGTCTTTCACGCCGAGGATCGACTCCCACCAAGGTGGCACGTGGCACAGCCCTGTGGGAAAGCCTCGGGGGAAAGCCTCAAGGGACAGCCTCGAGGGAAAGCCACAGATCCCTTGATCCACGTGACAGGAAGCGTGACACTACTGCTGCAGCTCGGGAGGAAAGCGCACGTGCATGCCCCCACTCGAGACGAGGCCTGACTCCACTGGGGAGACTCAGAAGCACCCCAAGATCCATGGCAACACTGGAGAGGAATCCTCAGGTTCCGGCCCCGACTCCACACAAGGACTGAGGCCCCAGCATGGACGGGAGAGGAATCCCGAGAGGTCCACTAGCAACTCGCATGGGGACTGGCCTTTCCTGAGGCCACCAGAGCGGGTCCCTGAGGTCCCCGTCGTAACTCGAGAAGACCTGCCGCAACTCGAGAAAATCCAGGAGGTTCTCCCCTCCAGGCGAGATGAGGCCCATTTCCGCTGAGGCGTCTCGAGGCGGATCACACCTCACCTCTGGAACTTCGAAAGGGTCCTGACACCCTTGGTGCAAATCAAGAAGTTCCCCGACATACCCGTCTCCACTCGAGAGGAATCACGAGGGTCCCGCCCACATCCAGATGAGCCCCGTTTCCGCCTCGTAGCTCGAGATGAGGGATCCTTTCCCTGCTTCGTCGGGAAAGAGTTCCCGGCGTTCCCGTCGCATCTCAAGAGGAGGCCCTCTCAACAGGAACGGCGAGAGGAACTCCAGGGTCGTGCCACCATTCCAAGAGTCCCCCAGATGTCTCAGTCCATTCCAGAGGAACCTCTTTTCCCTTCACCGGCTCGTCTTTCACGCCGAGGATCGACTCACACCAAGGTGGCACGTGGCACAGCCCTGTGGGAAAGCCTCGTGGGAAAGCCTCGAGGGACAGCCTCGAGGGAAAGCCACAGATCCCTTGATCCACGTGACAGGAAGCGTGACACTACTGCTGCAGCTCGGGAGGAAAGCGCACGTGCATGCCCCCACTCGAGACGAGGCCTGACTCCCCTGGGGAGACTCAGAAGCACCCCAAGATCCATGGCAACACTGGAGAGGAATCCTCAGGTTCCGGCCCCGACTCCACACAAGGACTGAGGCCCCGGCATGGACGGGAGAGGAATCCCGAGAGGTCCCCTAGCAACTCGCATGGGGACTGGCCTTTCCTGAGGCCACCAGAGCGGGTCCCTGAGGTCCCCGTCGTAACACGAGAAGACCTGCCGCAACTCGAGAAAATCCAGGAGGTTCTCCCCTCCAGGCGAAATGAGGCCCATTTCCACTGAGGCGTCTCGAGGCTGATCACACCTCACCTCTGGAATTTCGAAAGGGTCCTTCACACCCTTGCTGCAAATCAAGAAGTTCCCCGACATACCCGTCTCCACTCGAGAGGAATCACGAGGGTCCCGCCCACATCCAGAGGAGCCCCGTTTCCGCCTCGTAGCTCGAGATGAGGGATCCTTTCCCTGCTTCGTCGGGAAAGAGTTCCCGGCGTTCCCGTCGCATCTCAAGAGGAGGCCCTCTCAACAGGAACGGCGAGAGGAACTCCAGGGTCGTGCCAACATTCCAAGAGTCCCCCAGATGTCTCAGTCCATTCCAGAGGAACCTCTTTTCCCTTCACCGGCTCGTCTTTCACGCCGAGGATCGACTCACACCAAGGTGGCACGTGGCACAGCCCTGTGGGAAAGCCTCGTGGGAAAGCCTCGAGGGACAGCCTCGAGGGAAAGCCACAGATCCCTTGATTCACGTGACAGGAAGCGTGACACTACTGCTGCAGCTCGGGAGGAAAGCGCACGTGCATGCCCCCACTCGAGACGAGGCCTGACTCCCCTGGGGAGACTCAGAAGCACCCCAAGATCCATGGCAACACTGGAGAGGAATCCTCAGGTTCCGGCCCCGACTCCACACAAGGACTGAGGCCCCGGCATGGACGGGAGAGGAATCCCGAGAGGTCCCCTAGCAACTCGCATGGGGACTGGCCTTTCCTGAGGCCAACAGAGCGGGTCCCTGAGGTCCCCGTCGTAACTCGAGAAGACCTGCCGCAACTGGAGAAAATCCAGGAGGTTCTCCACGCCAGGCGAGATGAGGCCCATTTCCGCTGAGGCGTCTCGAAGCTGATCACACCTCACCTCTGGAACTTCGAAAGGGTCCTTCACACCCTTGGTGCAAATCAAGAAGTTCCTCGACATACCCGTCTCCACTCGAGAGGAATCACGAGGGTCCCGCCCACATCCTGAGGAGCCCCGTTTCGGCCTCGTAGCTCGAGATGAGGGATCCTGTCCCTGCTTCGTCGGGAAAGAGTTCCCGGCGTTCCCGTCGCATCTCAAGAGGAGGCCCTCTCAACAGGAACGGCGAGAGGAACTCCAGGGTCGTGCCACCTTTCCAAGAGTCCCCCAGATGTCTCAGTCCATTCCAGAGGAACCTCTTTTCCCTTCACCGGCTCGTCTTTCACGCCGAGGATCGACTCACACCAAGGTGGCACGTGGCACAGCCCTGTGGGAAAGCCTCGTGGGAAAGCCTCGAGGGACAGCCTCGAGGGAAAGCCACAGATCCCTTGATCCACGTGACAGGAAGCGTGACACTACTGCTGCAGCTCGGGAGGAAAGCGCACGTGCATGCCCCCACTCGAGACGAGGCCTGACTCCCCTGGGGAGACTCAGAAGCACCCCAAGATCCATGGCAACACTGGAGAGGAATCCTCAGGTTCCGGCCCCGACTCCACACAAGGACTGAGGCCCCGGCATGGACGGGAGAGGAATCCCGAGAGGTCCCCTAGCAACTCGCATGGGGACTGGCCTTTCCTGAGGCCACCAGAGCGGGTCCCTGAGGTCCCCGTCGTAACACGAGAAGACCTGCCGCAAACTCGAGAAAATCCAGGAGGTTCTCCCCTCCAGGCGAAATGAGGCCCATTTCCACTGAGGCGTCTCGAGGCTGATCACACCTCACCTCTGGAACTTCGAAAGGGTCCTTCACACCCTTGGTGCAAATCAAGAAGTTCCCCGACATACCCGTCTCCACTCGAGAGGAATCACGAGGGTCCCGCCCACATCCAGAGGAGCCCCGTTTCCGCCTCGTCGCTCGAGATGAGGGATCCTTTCCCTGCTTCGTCGGGAAAGAGTTCCCGGCGTTCCCGTCGCATCTCAAGAGGAGGCCCTCTCAACAGGAACGGCGAGAGGAACTCCAGGGTCGTGCCACCATTCCAAGAGTCCCCCAGATGTCTCAGTCCATTCCAGAGGAACCTCTTTTCCCTTCACCGGCTCGTCTTTCACGCCGAGGATCGACTCACACCAAGGTGGCACGTGGCACAGCCCTGTGGGAAAGCCTCGTGGGAAAGCCTCGAGGGACAGCCTCGAGGGAAAGCCACAGATCCCTTGATCCACGTGACAGGAAGCGTGACACTACTGCTGCAGCTCGGGAGGAAAGCGCACGTGCATGCCCCCACTCGAGACGAGGCCTGACTCCCCTGGGGAGACTCAGAAGCACCCCAAGATCCATGGCAACACTGGAGAGGAATCCTCAGGTTCCGGCCCCGACTCCACACAAGGACTGAGGCCCCAGCATGGACGGGAGAGGAATCCCGAGAGGTCCCCTAGCAACTCGCATGGGGACTGGCCTTTCCTGAGGCCACCAGAGCGGGTCCCTGAGGTCCCCGTCGTAACTCGAGAAGACCTACCGCAACTCGAGAAAATCCAGGAGGTTCTCCCCTCCAGGCGAGATGAGGCCCATTTCCGCTGAGGCGTCTCGAGGCTGATCACACCTCACCTCTGGAACTTCGAAAGGGTCCTTCACACCCTTGGTGCAAATCAAGAAGTTCCCCGAAATACCCGTCTCCACTCGAGAGGAATCACGAGGGTCCCGCCCACATCCAGAGGAGCCCCGTTTCCGCCTCGTAGCTCGAGATGAGGGATCCTTTCCCTGCTTCGTCGGGAAAGAGTTCCCGGCGTTCCCGTCGCATCTCAAGAGGAGGCCCTCTCAACAGGAACGGCGAGAGGAACTCCAGGGTCGTGCCACCATTCCAAGAGTCCCCCAGATGTCTCAGTCCATTCCAGAGGAACCTCTTTTCCCTTCACCGGCTCGTCTTTCACGCCGAGGATCGACTCACACCAAGGTGGCACGTGGCACAGCCCTGTGGGAAAGCCTCGTGGGAAAGCCTCGAGGGACAGCCTCGAGGGAAAGCCACAGATCCCTTGATCCACGTGACAGGAAGCGTGACACTACTGCTGCAGCTCGGGAGGAAAGCGCACGTGCATGCCCCCACTCGAGACGAGGCCTGACTCCCCTGGGGAGACTCAGAAGCACCCCAAGATCCATGGCAACACTGGAGAGGAATCCTCAGGTTCCGGCCCCGACTCCACACAAGGACTGAGGCCCCAGCATGGACGGGAGAGGAATCCCGAGAGGTCCCCTAGCAACTCGCATGGGGACTGGCCTTTCCTGAGGCCACCAGAGCGGGTCCCTGAGGTCCCCGTCGTAACACGAGAAGACCTGCCGCAACTCGAGAAAATCCAGGAGGTTCTCCCCTCCAGGCGAAATGAGGCCCATTTCCACTGAGGCGTCTCGAGGCTGATCACACCTCACCTCTGGAACTTCGAAAGGGTCCTTCACACCCTTGCTGCAAATCAAGAAGTTCCCCGACATACCCGTCTCCACTCGAGAGGAATCACGAGGGTCCCGCCCACATCCAGAGGAGCCCCGTTTCCGCCTCGTAGCTCGAGATGAGGGATCCTTTCCCTGCTTCGTCGGGAAAGAGTTCCCGGCATTCCCGTCGCATCTCAAGAGGAGGCCCTCTCAACAGGAACGGCGAGAGGAACTCCAGGGTCGTGCCACCATTCCAAGAGTCCCCCAGATGTCTCAGTCCATTCCAGAGGAACCTCTTTTCCCTTCACCGGCTCGTCTTTCACGCCGAGGATCGACTCACACCAAGGTGGCACGTGGCACAGCCCTGTGGGAAAGCCTCGTGGGAAAGCCTCAAGGGACAGCCTCGAGGGAAAGCCACAGATCCCTTGATTCACGTGACAGGAAGCGTGACACTACTGCTGCAGCTCGGGAGGAAAGCGCACGTGCATGCCCCCACTCGAGACGAGGCCTGACTCCCCTGGGGAGACTCAGAAGCACCCCAAGATCCATGGCAACACTGGAGAGGAATCCTCAGGTTCCGGCCCCGACTCCACACAAGGACTGAGGCCCCGGCATGGACGGGAGAGGAATCCCGAGAGGTCCCCTAGCAACTCGCATGGGGACTGGCCTTTCCTGAGGCCAACAGAGCGGGTCCCTGAGGTCCCCGTCGTAACTCGAGAAGACCTGCCGCAACTGGAGAAAATCCAGGAGGTTCTCCACGCCAGGCGAGATGAGGCCCATTTCCGCTGAGCCGTCTCGAAGCTGATCACACCTAACCTCTGGAACTTCGAAAGGGTCCTTCACACCCTTGGTGCAAATCAAGAAGTTCCCCGACATACCCGTCTCCACTCGAGAGGAATCACGAGGGTCCCGCCCACATCCTGAGGAGCCCCGTTTCGGCCTCGTAGCTCGAGATGAGGGATCCTGTCCCTGCTTCGTCGGGAAAGAGTTCCCGGCGTTCCCGTCGCATCTCAAGAGGAGGCCCTCTCAACAGGAACGGCGAGAGGAACTCCAGGGTCGTGCCACCTTTCCAAGAGTCCCCCAGGTGTCTCAGTCCATTCCAGAGGAGCCTCTTTTCCCTTCACCGGCTCGTCTTTCACGCCGAGGATCGACTCCCACCAAGGTGGCACGTGGCACAGCCCTGTGGGAAAGCCTCGGGGGAAAGCCTCAAGGGACAGCCTCGAGGGAAAGCCACAGATCCCTTGATCCACGTGACAGGAAGCGTGACACTACTGCTGCAGCTCGGGAGGAAAGCGCACGTGCATGCCCCCACTCGAGACGAGGCCTGACTCCCCTGGGGAGACTCAGAAGCACCCCAAGATCCATGGCAACACTGGAGAGGAATCCTCAGGTTCCGGCCCCGACTCCACACAAGGACTGAGGCCCCAGCATGGACGGGAGAGGAATCCCGAGAGGTCCCCTAGCAACTCGCATGGGGACTGGCCTTTCCTGAGGCCACCAGAGCGGGTCCCTGAGGTCCCCGTCGTAACTCGAGAAGACCTGCCGCAACTCGAGAAAATCCAGGAGGTTCTCCCCTCCAGGCGAGATGAGGCCCATTTCCGCTGAGGCGTCTCGAGGCGGATCACACCTAACCTCTGGAACTTCGAAAGGGTCCTTCACACCCTTGCTGCAAATCAAGAAGTTCCCCGACCTAGCCGTCTCCACTCGAGAGGAATCACGAGGGTCCCGCCCACATCCAGAGGAGCCCCGTTTCCGCTCGTCGCTCGAGATGAGGGATCCTTTCCCTGCTTCGTCGGGAAAGAGTTCCCGGCGTTCCCGTCGCATCTCAAGAGGAGGCCCTCTCAACAGGAACGGCGAGAGGAACTCCAGGGTCGTGCCACCATTCCAAGAGTCCCCCAGATGTCTCAGTCCATTCCAGAGGAACCTCTTTTCCCTTCACCGGCTCGTCTTACACGCCGAGGATCGACTCACACATAGGTGGCACGTGGCACAGTCCTGTGGGAAAGCCTCGTGGGAAAGCCTCGAGGGACAGCCTCGAGGGAAAGCCACAGATCCCTTGATCCACGTGACAGGAAGCGTGACACTACTGCTGCAGCTCGGGAGGAAAGCGCACGTGCATGCCCCCACTCGAGACGAGGCCTGACTCCCCTGGGGAGACTCAGAAGCACCCCAAGATCCATGGCAACACTGGAGAGGAATCCTCAGGTTCCGGCCCCGACTCCACACAAGGACTGAGGCCCCGGCATGGACGGGAGAGGAATCCCGAGAGGTCCCCTAGCAACTCGCATGGGGACTGGCCTTTCCTGAGGCCACCAGAGCGGGTCCCTGAGGTCCCCGTCGTAACTCGAGAAGACCTGCCGCAACTCGAGAAAATCCAGGAGGTTCTCCCCTCCAGGCGAGATGAGGCCCATTTCCGCTGAGGCGTCTCGAGGCTGATCACACCTCACCTCTGGAACTTCGAAAGGGTCCTTCACACCCTTGGTGCAAATCAAGAAGTTCCCCGAAATACCCGTCTCCACTCGAGAGGAATCACGAGGGTCCCGCCCACATCCAGAGGAGCCCCGTTTCCGCCTCGTAGCTCGAGATGAGGGATCCTTTCCCTGCTTCGTCGGGAAAGAGTTCCCGGCATTCCCGTCGCATCTCAAGAGGAGGCCCTCTCAACAGGAACGGCGAGAGGAACTCCAGGGTCGTGCCACCATTCCAAGAGTCCCCCAGATGTCTCAGTCCATTCCAGAGGAACCTCTTTTCCCTTCACCGGCTTGTCTTTCACGCCGAGGATCGACTCACACCAAGGTGGCACGTGGCACAGCCCTGTGGGAAAGCCTCGTGGGAAAGCCTCGAGGGACAGCCTCGAGGGAAAGCCACAGATCCCTTGATCCAGGTGACAGGAAGCGTGACACTACTGCTGCAGCTCGGGAGGAAAGCGCACGTGCATGCCCCCACTCGAGACGAGGCCTGACTCCCCTGGGGAGACTCAGAACCACCCCAAGATCCATGGCATCACTGGAGAGGAATCCTCAGGTTCCGGCCCCGACTCCACACAAGGACTGAGGCCCCGGCATGGACGGGAAAGGAATCCCGAGAGGTCCCCTAGCAACTCGCATGGGGACTGGCCTTTCCTGAGGCCACCAGAGCGGGTCCCTGAGGTCCCCGTCGTAACTCGAGAAGACCTGCCGCAACTCGAGAAAATCCAGGAGGTTCTCCCCTCCAGGCGAGATGAGGCCCATTTCCGCTGAGGCGTCTCGAGGCTGATCACACCTCACCTCTGGAACTTCGAAATGGTCCTTCACACCCTTGCTGCAAATCAAGAAGTTCCCCGACATACCCGTCTCCACTCGAGAGGAATCACGAGGGTCCCGCCCACATCCAGATGAGCCCCGTTTCCGCCTCGTAGCTCGAGATGAGGGATCCTTTCCCTGCTTCGTCGGGAAAGAGTTCCCGGCGTTCCCGTCGCATCTCAAGAGGAGGCCCTCTCAACAGGAACGGCGAGAGGAACTCCAGGGTCGTGCCACCATTCCGAGAGTCCCCCAGATATCTCAGTCCATTCCAGAGGAAGCTCTTTTCCCTTCACCGGCTCGTCTTTCACGCCGAGGATCGACTCACACCAAGGTGGCACATGGCACAGCCCTGTGGGAAAGCCTCGTGGGAAAGCCTCGAAGGACAGCCTCGAGGGAAAGCCACAGATCCCTTGATCCACGTGACAGGAAGCGTGACACTACTGCTGCAGCTCGGGAGGAAAGCGCACGTGCATGCCCCCACTCGAGACGAGGCCTGACTCCCCTGGGGAGACTCAGAAGCACCCCAAGATCCATGGCAACACTGGAGAGGAATCCTCAGGTTCCGGCCCCGACTCCACACAAGGACTGAGGCCCCGGCATGGACGGGAGAGGAATCACGAGAGGTCCCCTAGCAACTCGCATGGGGACTGGCCTTTCCTGAGGCCACCAGAGCGGGTCCCTGAGTTCCCCGTCGTAACTCGAGAAGACCTGCCGCAACTCGAGAAAATCCAGGAGGTTCTCCCCTCCAGGCGAGATGAGGCCCATTTCCGCTGAGGCGTCTCGAAGCTGATCACACCTCACCTCTGGAACTTCGAAAGGGTCCTTCACACCCTTGGTGCAAATCAAGAAGTTCCCCGAAATACCCGTCTCCACTCGAGAGGAATCACGAGGGTCCCGCCCACATCCAGAGGAGCCCCGTTTCCGCCTCATAGCTCGAGATGAGGGATCCTTTCCCTGCTTCGTCGGGAAAGAGTTCCCGGCGTTCCCGTCGCATCTCAAGAGGAGGCCCTCTCAACAGGAACGGCGAGAGGAACTCCAGGGTCGTACCACCATTCCAAGAGTCCCCCAGATATCTCAGTCCATTCCAGAGGAACCTCTTTTCCCTTCACCGGCTCGTCTTTCACGCCGAGGATCGACTCACACCAAGGTGGCACGTGGCACAGCCCTGTGGGAAAGCCTCGTGGGAAAGCCTCGAGGGACAGCCTCGAGGGAAAGCCACAGATCCCTTGATCCACGTGACAGGAAGCGTGACACTACTGTTGCAGCTTGGGAGGAAAGCGCACGTGCATGCCCCCCCTCGAGACGAGGCCTGACTCCCCTGGGGAGACTCAGAAGCACCCCAAGATCCATGGCAACACTGGAGAGGAATCCTCAGGTTCCGGCCCCGACTCCACACAAGGACTGAGGCCCCGGCATGGACGGGAGAGGAATCCCGAGAGGTCCCCTAGCAACTCGCATGGGGACTGGCCTTTCCTGAGGCCACCAGAGCGGGTCCCTGAGGTCCACGTCGTAACTCGAGAAGACCTGCCGCAACTCGAGAAAATCCAGGAGGTTCTCCCCTCCAGGCGAGATGAGGCCCATTTCCACTGAGGCGTCTCGAGGCTGATCACACCTCACCTCTGGAACTTCGAAATGGTCCTTCACACCCTTGGTGCAAATCAAGAAGTTCCCCGACATACCCGTCTCCACTCGAGAGGAATCACGAGGGTCCCGCCCACATCCAGAGGAGCCCCGTTTCCGCCTCGTAGCTCGAGATGAGGGATCCTTTCCCTGCTTCGTCGGGAAAGAGTTCCCGGCGTTCCCGTCGCATCTCAAGAGGAGGCCCTCTCAACAGGAACGGCGAGAGGAACTCCAGGGTCGTGCCACCATTCCAAGAGTCCCCCAGATGTCTCAGTCCATTCCAGAGGAACCTCTTTTCCCTTCACCGGCTCGTCTTTCACGCCGAGGATCGACTCACACGAAGGTGGCACGTGGCACAGCCCTGTGGGAAAGCCTCGTGGGAAAGCCTCGAGGGACAGCCTCGAGGGAAAGCCACAGATCCCTTGATCCACGTGACAGGAAGCGTGACACTACTGCTGCAGCTCGGGAGGAAAGCGCACGTGCATGCCCCCACTCGAGACGAGGCCTGACTCCCCTGGGGAGACTCAGAAGCACCCCAAGATCCATGGCAACACTGGAGAGGAATCCTCAGGTTCCGGCCCCGACTCCACACAAGGACTGAGGCCCCGGCATGGACGGGAGAGGAATCCCGAGAGGTCCCCTAGCAACTCGCATGGGGACTGGCCTTTCCTGAGGCCACCAGAGCGGGTCCCTGAGGTCCCCGTCGTAACTCGAGAAGACCTGCCGCAACTTAAGAAAATCCAGGAGGTTCTCCCCTCCAGGCGAGATGAGGCCCATTTCCGCTGAGGCGTCTCGAAGCTGATCACACCTCACCTCTGGAACTTCGAAAGGGTCCTTCACACCCTTGGTGCAAATCAAGAAGTTCCCCGACATACCCGTCTCCACTCGAGAGGAATCACGAGGGTCCCGCCCACATCCTGAGGAGCCCCGTTTCGGCCTCGTAGCTCGAGATGAGGGATCCTGTCCCTGCTTCGTCGGGAAAGAGTTCCCGGCGTTCCCGTCGCATCTCAAGAGGAGGCCCTCTCAACAGGAACGGCGAGAGGAACTCCAGGGTCGTGCCACCTTTCCAAGAGTCCCCCAGGTGTCTCAGTCCATTCCAGAGGAGCCTCTTTTCCCTTCACCGGCTCGTCTTTCACGCCGAGGATCGACTCACACCAAGGTGGCACGTGGCACAGCCCTGTGGGAAAGCCTCGGGGGAAAGCCTCAAGGGACAGCCTCGAGGGAAAGCCACAGATCCCTTGATCCACGTGACAGGAAGCGTGACACTACTGCTGCAGCTCGGGAGGAAAGCGCACGTGCATGCCCCCACTCGAGACGAGGCCTGACTCCCCTGGGGAGACTCAGAAGCACCCCAAGATCCATGGCAACACTGGAGAGGAATCCTCAGGTTCCGGCCCCGACTCCACACAAGGACTGAGGCCCCAGCATGGACGGGAGAGGAATCCCGAGAGGTCCCCTAGCAACTCGCATGGGGACTGGCCTTTCCTGAGGCCACCAGAGCGGGTCCCTGAGGTCCCCGTCGTAACTCGAGAAGACCTGCCGCAACTCGAGAAAATCCAGGAGGTTCTCCCCTCCAGGCGAGATGAGGCCCATTTCCCCTGAGGCGTCTCGAGGCGGATCACACCTCACCTCTGGAACTTCGAAAGGGTCCTTCACACCCTTGCTGCAAATCAAGAAGTTCCCCGACATACCCGTCTCCACTCGAGAGGAATCACGAGGGTCCCGCCCACATCCAGATGAGCCCCGTTTCCGCCTCGTAGCTCGAGATGAGGGATCCTGTCCCTGCTTCGTCGGGAAAGAGTTCCCGGCGTTCCCGTCGCATCTCAAGAGGAGGCCCTCTCAACAGGAACGGCGAGAGGAACTCCAGGGTCGTGCCACCATTCCAAGAGTCCCCCAGATGTCTCAGTCCATTCCAGAGGAACCTCTTTTCCCTTCACCGGCTCGTCTTTCACGCCGAGGATCGACTCACACCAAGGTGGCACGTGGCACAGCCCTGTGGGAAAGCCTCGTGGGAAAGCCTCGAGGGACAGCCTCGAGGGAAAGCCACAGATCCCTTGATCCACGTGACAGGAAGCGTGACACTACTGCTGCAGCTCGGGAGGAAAGCGCACGTGCATGCCCCCACTCGAGACGAGGCCTGACTCCCCTGGGGAGACTCAGAAGCACCCCAAGATCCATGGCAACACTGGAGAGGAATCCTCAGGTTCCGGCCCCGACTCCACACAAGGACTGAGGCCCCGGCATGGACGGGAGAGGAATCCCGAGAGGTCCCCTAGCAACTCGCATGGGGACTGGCCTTTCCTGAGGCCACCAGAGCGGGTCCCTGAGGTCCCCGTCGTAACTCGAGCAGACCTGCCGCAACTCGAGAAAATCCAGGACGTTCTCCCCTCCAGGAGAAATGAGGCCCATTTCCACTGAGGCGTCTCGAGGCTGATCACACCTCACCTCTGGAACTTCGAAAGGGTCCTTCACACCCTTGGTGCAAATCAAGAAGTTCCCCGAAATACCCGTCTCCACTCGAGAGGAATCACGAGGGTCCCGCCCACATCCAGAGGAGCCCCGTTTCCGCCTCATAGCTCGAGATGAGGGATCCTTTCCCTGCTTCGTCGGGAAAGAGTTCCCGGCGTTCCCGTCGCATCTCAAGAGGAGGCCCTCTCAACAGGAACGGCGAGAGGAACTCCAGGGTCGTGCCACCATTCCAAGAGTCCCCCAGATATCTCAGTCCATTCCAGAGGAACCTCTTTTCCCTTCACCGGCTCGTCTTTCACGCCGAGGATCGACTCACACCAAGGTGGCACGTGGCACAGCCCTGTGGGAAAGCCTCGTGGGAAAGCCTCGAGGGACAGCCTCGAGGGAAAGCCACAGATCCCTTGATCCACGTGACAGGAAGCGTGACACTACTGCTGCAGCTCGGGAGGAAAGCGCACGTGCATGCTCCCCCTCGAGACGAGGCCTGACTCCCCTGGGGAGACTCAGAAGCACCCCAAGATCCATGGCAACACTGGAGAGGAATCCTCAGGTTCCGGCCCCGACTCCACACAAGGACTGAGGCCCCGGCATGGACGGGAGAGGAATCCCGAGAGGTCCCCTAGCAACTCGCATGGGGACTGACCTTTCCTGAGGCCACCAGAGCGGGTCCCTCAGGTCCCCGTCGTAACTCGAGAAGACCTGCCGCAACTCGAGAAAATCCAGGAGGTTCTCCCCTCCAGGCGAGATGAGGCCCATTTCCCCTGAGGCGTCTCGAGGCTGATCACACCTCACCTCTGGAACTTCGAAAGGGTCCTTCACACCCTTGGTGCAAATCAAGAAGTTCCCCGACATACCCGTCTCCACTCGAGAGGAATCACGAGGGTCCCGCCCACATCCAGAGGAGCCCCGTTTCCGCCTCGTAGCTCGAGATGAGGGATCCTTTCCCTGCTTCGTCGGGAAAGAGTTCCCGGCGTTCCCGTCGCATCTCAAGAGGAGGCCCTCTCAACAGGAACGGCGAGAGGAACTCCAGGGTCGTGCCACCATTCCAAGAGTCCCCCAGATGTCTCAGTCCATTCCAGAGGAACCTCTTTTCCCTTCACCGGCTCGTCTTTCACGCCGAGGATCGACTCACACCAAGGTGGCACGTGGCACAGCCCTGTGGGAAAGCCTCGTGGGAAAGCCTCGAGGGACAGCCTCGAGGGAAAGCCACAGATCCCTTGATCCACGTGACAGGAAGCGTGACACTACTGCTGCAGCTCGGGAGGAAAGCGCACGTGCATGCCCCCACTCGAGACGAGGCCTGACTCCCCTGGGGAGACTCAGAAGCACCCCAAGATCCATGGCAACACTGGAGAGGAATCCTCAGGTTCCGGCCCCGACTCCACACAAGGACTGAGGCCCCGGCATGGACGGGAGAGGAATCCCGAGAGGTCCCCTAGCAACTCGCATGGGGACTGGCCTTTCCTGAGGCCAACAGAGCGGGTCCCTGAGGTCCCCGTCGTAACTCGAGAAGACCTGCCGCAACTTAAGAAAATCCAGGAGGTTCTCCCCTCCAGGCGAGATGAGGCCCATTTCCGCTGAGGCGTCTCGAAGCTGATCACACCTAACCTCTGGAACTTCGAAAGGGTCCTTCACACCCTTGGTGCAAATCAAGAAGTTCCCCGACATACCCGTCTCCACTCGAGAGGAATCACGAGGGTCCCGCCCACATCCTGAGGAGCCCCGTTTCGGCCTCGTAGCTCGAGATGAGGGATCCTGTCCCTGCTTCGTCGGGAAAGAGTTCCCGGCATTCCCGTCGCATCTCAAGAGGAGGCCCTCTCAACAGGAACGGCGAGAGGAACTCCAGGGTCGTGCCACCTTTCCAAGAGTCCCCCAGGTGTCTCAGTCCATTCCAGAGGAGCCTCTTTTCCCTTCACCGGCTCGTCTTTCACGCCGAGGATCGACTCCCACCAAGGTGGCACGTGGCACAGCCCTGTGGGACAGCCTCGGGGGAAAGCCTCAAGGGACAGCCTCGAGGGAAAGCCACAGATCCCTTGATCCACGTGACAGGAAGCGTGACACTACTGCTGCAGCTCGGGAGGAAAGCGCACGTGCATGCCCCCACTCGAGACGAGGCCTGACTCCCCTGGGGAGACTCAGAAGCACCCCAAGATCCATGGCAACACTGGAGAGGAATCCTCAGGTTCCGGCCCCGACTCCACACAAGGACTGAGGCCCCAGCATGGACGGGAGAGGAATCCCGAGAGGTCCCCTAGCAACTCGCATGGGGACTGGCCTTTCCTGAGGCCACCAGAGCGGGTCCCTGAGGTCCCCGTCGTAACTCGAGAAGACCTGCCGCAACTCGAGAAAATCCAGGAGGTTCTCCCCTCCAGGCGAGATGAGGCCCATTTCCGCTGAGGCGTCTCGAGGCGGATCACACCTCACCTCTGGAACTTCGAAAGGGTCCTTCACACCCTTGGTGCAAATCAAGAAGTTCCCCGACATACCCGTCTCCACTCGAGAGGAATCACGAGGGTCCCGCCCACATCCAGATGAGCCCCGTTTCCGCCTCGTAGCTCGAGATGAGGGATCCTTTCCCTGCTTCGTCGGGAAAGAATTCCCGGCGTTCCCGTCGCATCTCAAGAGGAGGCCCTCTCAACAGGAACGGCGAGAGGAACTCCAGGGTCGTGCCACCATTCCAAGAGTCCCCCAGATGTCTCAGTCCATTCCAGAGGAACCTCTTTTCCCTTCACCGGCTCGTCTTTCACGCCGAGGATCGACTCACACCAAGGTGGCACGTGGCACAGCCCTGTGGGAAAGCCTCGTGGGAAAGCCTCGAGGGACAGCCTCGAGGGAAAGCCACAGATCCCTTGATCCACGTGACAGGAAGCGTGACACTACTGCTGCAGCTCGGGAGGAAAGCGCACGTGCATGCCCCCACTCGAGACGAGGCCTGACTCCCCTGGGGAGACTCAGAAGCACCCCAAGATCCATGGCAACACTGGAGAGGAATCCTCAGGTTCCGGCCCCGACTCCACACAAGGACTGAGGCCCCGGCATGGACGGGAGAGGAATCCCGAGAGGTCCCCTAGCAACTCGCATGGGGACTGGCCTTTCCTGAGGCCACCAGAGCGGGTCCCTGAGGTCCCCGTCGTAACTCGAGCAGACCTGCCGCAACTCGAGAAAATCCAGGACGTTCTCCCCTCCAGGCGAAATGAGGCCCATTTCCACTGAGGCGTCTCGAGGCTGATCACACCTCACCTCTGGAACTTCGAAAGGGTCCTTCACACCCTTGCTGCAAATCAAGAAGTTCCCCGACATACCCGTCTCCACTCGAGAGGAATCACGAGGGTCCCGCCCACATCCAGAGGAGCCCCGTTTCGGCCTCGTAGCTCGAGATGAGGGATCCTTTCCCTGCTTCGTCGGGAAAGAGTTCCCGGCGTTCCCGTCGCATCTCAAGAGGAGGCCCTCTCAACAGGAACGGCGAGAGGAACTCCAGGGTCGTGCCACCATTCCAAGAGTCCCCCAGATGTCTCAGTCCATTCCAGAGGAACCTCTTTTCCCTTCACCGGCTCGTCTTTCACGCCGAGGATCGACTCACACCAAGGTGGCACGTGGCACAGCCCTGTGGGAAAGCCTCGTGGGAAAGCCTCGAGGGACAGCCTCGAGGGAAAGCCACAGATCCCTTGATCCACGTGACAGGAAGCGTGACACTACTGCTGCAGCTCGGGAGGAAAGCGCACGTGCATGCCCCCACTCGAGACGAGGCCTGACTCCCCTGGGGAGACTCAGAAGCACCTCAAGATCCATGGCAACACTGGAGAGGAATCCTCAGGTTCCGGCCCCGACTCCACACAAGGACTGAGGCCCCGGCATGGACGGGAGAGGAATCCCGAGAGGTCCCCTAGCAACTCGCATGGGGACTGGCCTTTCCTGAGGCCACCAGAGCGGGTCCCTGAGGTCCCCGTCGTAACTCGAGAAGACCTGCCGCAACTTAAGAAAATCCAGGAGGTTCTCCCCTCCAGGCGAGATGAGGCCCATTTCCGCTGAGGCGTCTCGAAGCTGATCACACCTCACCTCTGGAACTTCGAAAGGGTCCTTCACACCCTTGGTGCAAATCAAGAAGTTCCCCGACATACCCGTCTCCACTCGAGAGGAATCACGAGGGTCCCGCCCACATCCTGAGGAGCCCCGTTTCGGCCTCGTAGCTCGAGATGAGGGATCCTGTCCCTGCTTCGTCGGGAAAGAGTTCCCGGCGTTCCCGTCGCATCTCAAGAGGAGGCCCTCTCAACAGGAACGGCGAGAGGAACTCCAGGGTCGTGCCACCTTTCCAAGAGTCCCCCAGGTGTCTCAGTCCATTCCAGAGGAGCCTCTTTTCCCTTCACCGGCTCGTCTTTCACGCCGAGGATCGACTCCCACCAAGGTGGCACGTGGCACAGCCCTGTGGGAAAGCCTCGGGGGAAAGCCTCAAGGGACAGCCTCGAGGGAAAGCCACAGATCCCTTGATCCACGTGACAGGAAGCGTGACACTACTGCTGCAGCTCGGGAGGAAAGCGCACGTGCATGCCCCCACACGAGACGAGGCCTGACTCCCCTGGGGAGACTCAGAAGCACCCCAAGATCCATGGCAACACTGGAGAGGAATCCTCAGGTTCCGGCCCCGACTCCACACAAGGACTGAGGCCCCAGCATGGACGGGAGAGGAATCCCGAGAGGTCCCCTAGCAACTCGCATGGGGACTGGCCTTTCCTGAGGCCACCAGAGCGGGTCCCTGAGGTCCCCGTCGTAACTCGAGAAGACCTGCCGCAACTCGAGAAAATCCAGGAGGTTCTCCCCTCCAGGCGAGATGAGGCCCATTTCCGCTGAGGCGTCTCGAGGCTGATCACACCTCACCTCTGGAACTTCGAAAGGGTCCTTCACACCCTTGCTGCAAATCAAGAAGTTCCCCGACATACCCGTCTCCACTCGAGAGGAATCACGAGGGTCCCGCCCACATCCAGAGGAGCCCCGTTTCCGCCTCGTAGCTCGAGATGAGGGATCCTTTCCCTGCTTCGTCGGGAAAGAGTTCCCGGCGTTCCCGTCGCATCTCAAGAGGAGGCCCTCTCAACAGGAACGGCGAGAGGAACTCCAGGGTCGTGCCACCATTCCAAGAGTCCCCCAGATGTCTCAGTCCATTCCAGAGGAACCTCTTTTCCCTTCACCGGCTCGTCTTTCACGCCGAGGATCGACTCACACCAAGGTGGCACGTGGCACAGCCCTGTGGGAAAGCCTCG
Organism: Budorcas taxicolor; assembly: GCF_023091745.1. Classification (NCBI taxonomy): domain Eukaryota; kingdom Metazoa; phylum Chordata; class Mammalia; order Artiodactyla; family Bovidae; genus Budorcas; species Budorcas taxicolor. Next base: position 28,973 of record NW_026292051.1, read on the forward strand.
TGGGAAAGCCTCGAGGGACAGCCTCGAGGGAAAGCCACAGATCCCTTGATCCACGTGACAGGAAGCGTGACACTACTGCTGCAGCTCGGGAGGAAAGCGCACGTGCATGCCCCCACTCGAGACGAGGCCTGACTCCCCTGGGGAGACTCAGAAGCACCCCAAGATCCATGGCAACACTGGAGAGGAATCCTCAGGTTCCGGCCCCGACTCCACACAAGGACTGAGGCCCCGGCATGGACGGGAGAGGAATCCCGAGAGGTCCCCTAGCAACTCGCATGGGGACTGGCCTTTCCTGAAGCCAACAGAGCGGGTCCCTGAGGTCCCCGTCGTAACTCGAGAAGACCTGCCGCAACTTAAGAAAATCCAGGAGGTTCTCCCCTCCAGGCGAGATGAGGCCCATTTCCGCTGAGGCGTCTCGAAGCTGATCACACCTCACCTCTGGAACTTCGAAAGGGTCCTTCACACCCTTGGTGCAAATCAAGAAGTTCCCCGACATACCCGTCTCCACTCGAGAGGAATCACGAGGGTCCCGCCCACATCCTGAGGAGCCCCGTTTCGGCCTCGTAGCTCGAGATGAGGGATCCTGTCCCTGCTTCGTCGGGAAAGAGTTCCCGGCGTTCCCGTCGCATCTCAAGAGGAGGCCCTCTCAACAGGAACGGCGAGAGGAACTCCAGGGTCGTGCCACCTTTCCAAGAGTCCCCCAGGTGTCTCAGTCCATTCCAGAGGAGCCTCTTTTCCCTTCACCGGCTCGTCTTTCACGCAGAGGATCGACTCCCACCAAGGTGGCACGTGGCACAGCCCTGTGGGAAAGCCTCGGGGGAAAGCCTCAAGGGACAGCCTCGAGGGAAAGCCACAGATCCCTTGATCCACGTGACAGGAAGCGTGACACTACTGCTGCAGCTCGGGAGGAAAGCGCACGTGCATGCCCCCACTCGAGACGAGGCCTGACTCCCCTGGGGAGACTCAGAAGCACCCCAAGATCCATGGCAACACTGGAGAGGAATCCTCAGGTTCCGGCCCCAACTCCACACAAGGACTGAGGCCCCGGCATGGACGGGAGAGGAATCCCGAGAGGTCCCCTAGCAACTCGCATGGGGACTGGCCTTTCCTGAGGCCACCAGAGCGGGTCCCTGAGGTCCCCGTCGTAACTCGAGAAGACCTGCCGCAACTCGAGAAAATCCAGGAGGTTCTCCCCTCCAGGCGAGATGAGGCCCATTTCCGCTGAGGCGTCTCGAGGCGGATCACACCTCACCTCTGGAACTTCGAAAGGGTCCTTCACACCCTTGGTGCAAATCAAGAAGTTCCCCGACCTAGCCGTCTCCACTCGAGAGGAATCACGAGGGTCCCGCCCACATCCAGAGGAGCCCCGTTTCCGCCTCGTAGCTCGAGATGAGGGATCCTTTCCCTGCTTCGTCGGGAAAGAGTTCCCGGCGTTCCCGTCGCATCTCAAGAGGAGGCCCTCTCAACAGGAACGGCGAGAGGAACTCCAGGGTCGTGCCACCATTCCAAGAGTCCCCCAGATGTCTCAGTCCATTCCAGAGGAACCTCTTTTCCCTTCACCGGCTCGTCTTTCACGCCGAGGATCGACTCACACCAAGGTGGCACGTGGCACAGCCCTGTGGGAAAGCCTCGTGGGAAAGCCTCGAGGGACAGCCTCGAGGGAAAGCCACAGATCCCTTGATCCACGTGACAGGAAGCGTGACACTACTGCTGCAGCTCGGGAGGAAAGCGCACGTGCATGCCCCCACTCGAGACGAGGCCTGACTCCCCTGGGGAGACTCAGAAGCACCCCAAGATCCATGGCAACACTGGAGAGGAATCCTCAGGTTCCGGCCCCGACTCCACACAAGGACTGAGTCCCCAGCATGGACGGGAGAGGAATCCCGAGAGGTCCCCTAGCAACTCGCATGGGGACTGGCCTTTCCTGAGGCCACCAGAGCGGGTCCCTGAGGTCCCCGTCGTAACTCGAGAAGACCTGCCGCAACTCGAGAAAATCCAGGAGGTTCTCCCCTCCAGGCGAGATGAGGCCCATTTCCGCTGAGGCGTCTCGAGGCTGATCACACCTCACCTCTGGAACTTCGAAAGGGTCCTTCACACCCTTGGTGCAAATCAAGAAGTTCCCCGAAATACCCGTCTCCACTCGAGAGGAATCACGAGGGTCCCGCCCACATCCAGAGGAGCCCCGTTTCCGCCTCGTAGCTCGAGATGAGGGATCCTTTCCCTGCTTCGTCGGGAAAGAGTTCCCGGCGTTCCCGTCGCATCTCAAGAGGAGGCCCTCTCAACAGGAACGGCGAGAGGAACTCCAGGGTCGTGCCACCATTCCAAGAGTCCCCCAGATGTCTCAGTCCATTCCAGAGGAACCTCTTTTCCCTTCACCGGCTCGTCTTTCACGCCGAGGATCGACTCACACCAAGGTGGCACGTGGCACAGCCCTGTGGGAAAGCCTCGTGGGAAAGCCTCGAGGGACAGCCTCGAGGGAAAGCCACAGATCCCTTGATCCACGTGACAGGAAGCGTGACACTACTGCTGCAGCTCGGGAGGAAAGCGCACGTGCATGCCCCCACTCGAGACGAGGCCTGACTCCCCTGGGGAGACTCAGAAGCACCCCAAGATCCATGGCAACACTGGAGAGGAATCCTCAGGTTCCGGCCCCGACTCCACACAAGGACTGAGGCCCCGGCATGGACGGGAGAGGAATCCCGAGAGGTCCCCTAGCAACTCGCATGGGGACTGGCCTTTCCTGAGGCCACCAGAGCGGGTCCCTGAGGTCCCCGTCGTAACTCGAGAAGACCTGCCGCAACTCGAGAAAATCCAGGAGGTTCTCCCCTCCAGGCGACATGAGGCCCATTTCCGCTGAGGCGTCTCGAGCTGATCACACCTCACCTCTGGAACTTCGAAAGGGTCCTTCACACCCTTGGTGCAAATCAAGAAGTTCCCCGAAATACCCGTCTCCACTCGAGAGGAATCACGAGGGTCCCGCCCACATCCAGAGGAGCCCCGTTTCCGCCTCGTAGCTCGAGATGAGGGATCCTTTCCCTGCTTCGTCGGGAAAGAGTTCCCGGCGTTCCCGTCGCATCTCAAGAGGAGGCCCTCTCAACAGGAACGGCGAGAGGAACTCCAGGGTCGTGCCACCATTCCAAGAGTCCCCCAGATGTCTCAGTCCATTCCAGAGGAACCTCTTTTCCCTTCACCGGCTCGTCTTTCACGCCGAGGATCGACTCACACCAAGGTGGCACGTGGCACAGCCCTGTGGGAAAGCCTCGTGGGAAAGCCTCGAGGGACAGCCTCGAGGGAAAGCCACAGATCCCTTGATCCACGTGACAGGAAGCGTGACACTACTGCTGCAGCTCGGGAGGAAAGCGCACGTGCATGCCCCCACTCGAGACGAGGCCTGACTCCCCTGGGGAGACTCAGAAGCACCCCAAGATCCATGGCAACACTGGAGAGGAATCCTCAGGTTCCGGCCCCGACTCCACACAAGGACTGAGGCCCCGGCATGGACGGGAGAGGAATCCCGAGAGGTCCCCTAGCAACTCGCATGGGGACTGGCCTTTCCTGAGGCCACCAGAGCGGGTCCCTGAGGTCCCCGTCGTAACTCGAGAAGACCTGCCGCAACTCGAGAAAATCCAGGAGGTTCTCCCCTCCAGGCGAGATGAGGCCCATTTCCGCTGAGGCGTCTCGAAGCTGATCACACCTCACCTCTGGAACTTCGAAAGGGTCCTTCACACCCTTGGTGCAAATCAAGAAGTTCCCCGACATACCCGTCTCCACTCGAGAGGAATCACGAGGGTCCCGCCCACATCCTGAGGAGCCCCGTTTCGGCCTCGTAGCTCGAGATGAGGGATCCTGTCCCTGCTTCGTCGGGAAAGAGTTCCCGGCGTTCCCGTCGCATCTCAAGAGGAGGCCCTCTCAACAGGAACGGCGAGAGGAACTCCAGGGTCGTGCCACCTTTCCAAGAGTCCCCCAGGTGTCTCAGTCCATTCCAGAGGAGCCTCTTTTCCCTTCACCGGCTCGTCTTTCACGCAGAGGATCGACTCCCACCAAGGTGGCACGTGGCACAGCCCTGTGGGAAAGCCTCGGGGGAAAGCCTCAAGGGACAGCCTCGAGGGAAAGCCACAGATCCCTTGATCCACGTGACAGGAAGCGTGACACTACTGCTGCAGCTCGGGAGGAAAGCGCACGTGCATGCCCCCACTCGAGACGAGGCCTGACTCCCCTGGGGAGACTCAGAAGCACCCCAAGATCCATGGCAACACTGGAGAGGAATCCTCAGGTTCCGGCCCCGACTCCACACAAGGACTGAGGCCCCGGCATGGACGGGAGAGGAATCCCGAGAGGTCCCCTAGCAACTCGCATGGGGACTGGCCTTTCCTGAGGCCACCAGAGCGGGTCCCTGAGGTCCCCGTCGTAACTCGAGAAGACCTGCCGCAACTCGAGAAAATCCAGGAGGTTCTCCCCCCCAGGCGAGATGAGGCCCATTTCCGCTGAGGCGTCTCGAGGCGGATCACACCTCACCTCTGGAACTTCGAAAGGGTCCTTCACACCCTTGGTGCAAATCAAGAAGTTCCCCGACCTAGCCGTCTCCACTCGAGAGGAATCACGAGGGTCCCGCCCACATCCAGAGGAGCCCCGTTTCCGCCTCGTAGCTCGAGATGAGGGATCCTTTCCCTGCTTCATCGGGAAAGAGTTCCCGGCGTTCCCGTCGCATCTCAAGAGGAGGCCGTCTCAACAGGAACGGCGAGAGGAACTCCAGGGTCGTGCCACCATTCCAAGAGTCCCCCAGATGTCTCAGTCCATTCCAGAGGAACCTCTTTTCCCTTCACCGGCTCGTCTTTCACGCCGAGGATCGACTCACACCAAGGTGGCACGTGGCACTGCCCTGTGGGAAAGCCTCGTGGGAAAGCCTCGAGGGACAGCCTCGAGGGAAAGCCACAGATCCCTTGATCCACGTGACAGGAAGCGTGACACTACTGCTGCAGCTCGGGAGGAAAGCGCACGTGCATGCCCCCACTCGAGACGAGGCCTGACTCCCCTGGGGAGACTCAGAAGCACCCCAAGATCCATGGCAACACTGGAGAGGAATCCTCAGGTTCCGGCCCCGACTCCACACAAGGACTGAGTCCCCAGCATGGACGGGAGAGGAATCCCGAGAGGTCCCCTAGCAACTCGCATGGGGACTGGCCTTTCCTGAGGCCACCAGAGCGGGTCCCTGAGGTCCCCGTCGTAACTCGAGAAGACCTGCCGCAACTCGAGAAAATCCAGGAGGTTCTCCCCTCCAGGCGAGATGAGGCCCATTTCCGCTGAGGCGTCTCGAGGCTGATCACACCTCACCTCTGGAACTTCGAAAGGGTCCTTCACACCCTTGGTGCAAATCAAGAAGTTCCCCGAAATACCCGTCTCCACTCGAGAGGAATCACGAGGGTCCCGCCCACATCCAGAGGAGCCCCGTTTCCGCCTCGTAGCTCGAGATGAGGGATCCTTTCCCTGCTTCGTCGGGAAAGAGTTCCCGGCGTTCCCGTCGCATCTCAAGAGGAGGCCCTCTCAACAGGAACGGCGAGAGGAACTCCAGGGTCGTGCCACCATTCCAAGAGTCCCCCAGATGTCTCAGTCCATTCCAGAGGAACCTCTTTTCCCTTCACCGGCTCGTCTTTCACGCCGAGGATCGACTCACACCAAGGTGGCACGTGGCACAGCCCTGTGGGAAAGCCTCGTGGGAAAGCCTCGAGGGACAGCCTCGAGGGAAAGCCACAGATCCCTTGATCCACGTGACAGGAAGCGTGACACTACTGCTGCAGCTCGGGAGGAAAGCGCACGTGCATGCCCCCACTCGAGACGAGGCCTGACTCCCCTGGGGAGACTCAGAAGCACCCCAAGATCCATGGCAACACTGGAGAGGAATCCTCAGGTTCCGGCCCCGACTCCACACAAGGACTGAGGCCCCGGCATGGACGGGAGAGGAATCCCGAGAGGTCCCCTAGCAACTCGCATGGGGACTGGCCTTTCCTGAGGCCACCAGAGCGGGTCCCTGAGGTCCCCGTCGTAACTCGAGAAGACCTGCCGCAACTCGAGAAAATCCAGGAGGTTCTCCCCTCCAGGCGACATGAGGCCCATTTCCGCTGAGGCGTCTCGAGCTGATCACACCTCACCTCTGGAACTTCGAAAGGGTCCTTCACACCCTTGGTGCAAATCAAGAAGTTCCCCGAAATACCCGTCTCCACTCGAGAGGAATCACGAGGGTCCCGCCCACATCCAGAGGAGCCCCGTTTCCGCCTCGTAGCTCGAGATGAGGGATCCTTTCCCTGCTTCGTCGGGAAAGAGTTCCCGGCGTTCCCGTCGCATCTCAAGAGGAGGCCCTCTCAACAGGAACGGCGAGAGGAACTCCAGGGTCGTGCCACCATTCCAAGAGTCCCCCAGATGTCTCAGTCCATTCCAGAGGAACCTCTTTTCCCTTCACCGGCTCGTCTTTCACGCCGAGGATCGACTCACACCAAGGTGGCACGTGGCACAGCCCTGTGGGAAAGCCTCGTGGGAAAGCCTCGAGGGACAGCCTCGAGGGAAAGCCACAGATCCCTTGATCCACGTGACAGGAAGCGTGACACTACTGCTGCAGCTCGGGAGGAAAGCGCACGTGCATGCCCCCACTCGAGACGAGGCCTGACTCCCCTGGGGAGACTCAGAAGCACCCCAAGATCCATGGCAACACTGGAGAGGAATCCTCAGGTTCCGGCCCCGACTCCACACAAGGACTGAGGCCCCGGCATGGACGGGAGAGGAATCCCGAGAGGTCCCCTAGCAACTCGCATGGGGACTGGCCTTTCCTGAGGCCACCAGAGCGGGTCCCTGAGGTCCCCGTCGTAACTCGAGAAGACCTGCCGCAACTCGAGAAAATCCAGGAGGTTCTCCCCTCCAGGCGAGATGAGGCCCATTTCCGCTGAGGCGTCTCGAGGCGGATCACACCTCACCTCTGGAACTTCGAAAGGGTCCTTCACACCCTTGGTGCAAATCAAGAAGTTCCCCGACATACCCGTCTCCACTCGAGAGGAATCACGAGGGTCCCGCCCACATCCAGATGAGCCCCGTTTCCGCCTCGTAGCTCGAGATGAGGGATCCTTTCCCTGCTTCGTCGGGAAAGAGTTCCCGGCGTTCCCGTCGCATCTCAAGAGGAGGCCCTCTCAACAGGAACGGCGAGAGGAACTCCAGGGTCGTGCCACCATTCCAAGAGTCCCCCAGATGTCTCAGTCCATTCCAGAGGAACCTCTTTTCCCTTCACCGGCTCGTCTTTCACGCCGAGGATCGACTCACACCAAGGTGGCACGTGGCACAGCCCTGTGGGAAAGCCTCGTGGGAAAGCCTCGAGGGACAGCATCGAGGGAAAGCCACAGATCCCTTGATACACGTGACAGGAAGCGTGACACTACTGCTGCAGCTCGGGAGGAAAGCGCACGTGCATGCCCCCACTCGAGACGAGGCCTGACTCCCCTGGGGAGACTCAGAAGCACCCCAAGATCCATGGCAACACTGGAGAGGAATCCTCAGGTTCCGGCCCCGACTCCACACAAGGACTGAGGCCCCGGCATGGACGGGAGAGGAATCCCGAGAGGTCCCCTAGCAACTCGCATGGGGACTGGCCTTTCCTGAGGCCACCAGAGCGGGTCCCTGAGGTCCCCGTCGTAACTCGAGCAGACCTGCCGCAACTCGAGAAAATCCAGGAGGTTCTCCCCTCCAGGCGAAATGAGGCCCATTTCCACTGAGGCGTCTCGAGGCTGATCACACCTCACCTCTGGAACTTCGAAAGGGTCCTTCACACCCTTGCTGCAAATCAAGAAGTTCCCCGACATACCCGTCTCCACTCGAGAGGAATCACGAGGGTCCCGCCCACATCCAGAGGAGCCCCGTTTCCGCCTCGTCGCTCGAGATGAGGGATCCTTTCCCTCCTTCGTCGGGAAAGAGTTCCCGGCGTTCCCGTCGCATCTCAAGAGGAGGCCCTCTCAACAGGAACGGCGAGAGGAACTCCAGGGTCGTGCCACCATTCCAAGAGTCCCCCAGATGTCTCAGTCCATTCCAGAGGAACCTCTTTTCCCTTCACCGGCTCGTCTTTCACGCCGAGGATCGACTCACACCAAGGTGGCACGTGGCACAGCCCTGTGGGAAAGCCTCGTGGGAAAGCCTCGAGGGACAGCCTCGAGGGAAAGCCACAGATCCCTTGATCCACGTGACAGGAAGGGTGACACTACTGCTGCAGCTCGGGAGGAAAGCGCACGTGCATGCCCCCACTCGAGACGAGGCCTGACTCCCCTGGGGAGACTCAGAAGCACCCCAAGATCCATGGCAACACTGGAGAGGAATCCTCAGGTTCCGGCCCCGACTCCACACAAGGACTGAGTCCCCAGCATGGACGGGAGAGGAATCCCGAGAGGTCCCCTAGCAACTCGCATGGGGACTGGCCTTTCCTGAGGCCACCAGAGCGGGTCCCTGAGGTCCCCGTCGTAACTCGAGAAGACCTGCCGCAACTCGAGAAAATCCAGGAGGTTCTCCCCTCCAGGCGAGATGAGGCCCATTTCCGCTGAGGCGTCTCGAGGCTGATCACACCTCACCTCTGGAACTTCGAAAGGGTCCTTCACACCCTTGGTGCAAATCAAGAAGTTCCCCGAAATACCCGTCTCCACTCGAGAGGAATCACGAGGGTCCCGCCCACATCCAGAGGAGCCCCGTTTCCGCCTCGTAGCTCGAGATGAGGGATCCTTTCCCTGCTTCGTCGGGAAAGAGTTCCCGGCGTTCCCGTCGCATCTCAAGAGGAGGCCCTCTCAACAGGAACGGCGAGAGGAACTCCAGGGTCGTGCCACCATTCCAAGAGTCCCCCAGATGTCTCAGTCCATTCCAGAGGAACCTCTTTTCCCTTCACCGGCTCGTCTTTCACGCCGAGGATCGACTCACACCAAGGTGGCACGTGGCACAGCCCTGTGGGAAAGCCTCGTGGGAAAGCCTCGAGGGACAGCCTCGAGGGAAAGCCACAGATCTCTTGATCCACGTGACAGGAAGCGTGACACTACTGCTGCAGCTCGGGAGGAAAGCGCACGTTCATGCCCCCACTCGAGACGAGGCCTGACTCCCCTGGGGAGACTCAGAAGCACCCCAAGATCCATGGCAACACTGGAGAGGAATCCTCAGGTTCCGGCCCAGACTCCACACAAGGATTGAGGCCCCAGCATGGACGGGAGAGGAATCCCGAGAGGTCCCCTAGCAACTCGCATGGGGACTGGCCTTTCCTGAGGCCACCAGAGCGGGTCCCTGAGGTCCCCGTCGTAACTCGAGAAGACCTGCCGCAACTCGAGAAAATCCAGGAGGTTCTCCCGTCCAGGCGAGATGAGGCCCATTTCCGCTGAGGCGTCTCGAGGCTGATCACACCTCACCTCTGGAACTTCGAAAGGGTCCTTCACACCCTTGGTGCAAATCAAGAAGTTCCCCGAAATACCCGTCTCCACTCGAAAGGAATCACGAGGGTCCCGCCCACATCCAGAGGAGCCCAGTTTCCGCCTCGTAGCTCGAGATGAGGGATCCTTTCCCTGCTTCGTCGGGAAAGAGTTCCCGGCGTTCCCGTCGCATCTCAAGAGGAGGCCCTCTCAACAGGAACGGCGAGAGGAACTCCAGGGTCGTGCCACCATTCCAAGAGTCCCCCAGATATCTCAGTCCATTCCAGAGGAACCTCTTTTCCCTTCAGCGGCTCGTCTTTCACGCCGAGGATCGACTCACACCAAGGTAGCACGTGGCACAGCCCTGTGGGAAAGCCTCGTGGGAAAGCCTCGAGGGACAGCCTCGAGGGAAAGCCACAGATCCCTTGATCCACGTGACAGGAAGCGTGACACTACTGCTGCAGCTCGGGAGGAAAGCGCTCGTGCATGCCCCCACTCGAGACGAGGCCTGACTCCCCTGGGGAGACTCAGAAGCACCCCAAAATCCATGGCAACACTGGAGAGGAATCCTCAGGTTCCGGCCCCGACTCCACACAAGGACTGAGGCCCCGGCATGGACGGGAGAGGAATCCCGAGAGGTCCCCTAGCAACTCGCATGGGGACTGGCCTTTCCTGAGGCCACCAGAGCGGGTCCCTGAGGTCCCCTTCGTAACTCGAGAAGACCTGCTGCAACTCGAGAAAATCCAGGAGGTTCTCCCCTCCAGGCAAGATGAGGCCCATTTCCGCTGAGGCGTCTCGAGGCTGATCACACCTCACCTCTGGAACTTCGAAAGGATCCTTCACACCCTTGGTGCAAATCAAGAAGTTCCCCGACATACCCGTCTCCACTCGAGAGGAATCACGAGGGTCCCGCCCACATCCAGAGGAGCCCCGTTTCCGCCTCGTAGCTCGAGATGAGGGATCCTTTCCCTGCTTCGTCGGGAAAGAGTTCCCGGCGTTCCCGTCGCATCTCAAGAGGAGGCCCTCTCAACAGGAACGGCAAGAGGAACTCCAGGGTCGTGCCACCATTCCAAGAGTCCCCCAGATGTCTCAGTCCATTCCAGAGGAACCTCTTTTCCCTTCACCGGCTCGTCTTTCACGCCGAGGATCGACTCACACCAAGGTGGCACGTGGCACAGCCCTGTGGGAAAGCCTCGTGGGAAAGCCTCGAGGGACAGCCTCGAGGGAAAGCCACAGATCCCTTGATCCATGTGACAGGAAGCGTGACACTACTGCTGCAGCTCGGGAGGAAAGCGCACGTGCATGCCCCCACTCGAGACGAGGCCTGACTCCCCTGGGGAGACTCAGAAGCACCCCAAGATCCATGGCAACACTGGAGAGGAATCCTCAGGTTCCGGCCCAGACTCCACACAAGGACTGAGGCCCCGGCATGGACGGGAGAGGAATCCCGAGAGGTCCCCTAGCAACTCGCATGGGGACTGGCCTTTCCTGAGGCCACCAGAGCGGATCCCTGAGGTCCCCGTCGTAACTCGAGAAGACCTGCCGCAACTCGAGAAAATCCAGGAGGTTCTCCCCTCCAGGCGAGATGAGGCCCATTTCCGCTGAGGCGTCTCGAGGCTGATCACACCTCACCTCTGGAACTTCCAAAGGGTTCTTCACACCCTTGGTGCAAATCAAGAAGTTCCCCGACATACCCGTCTCCACTCGAGAGGAATCACGAGGGTCCCGCCCACCTCCAGAGGAGCCCCGTTTCCGCCTCGTAGCTCCAGATGAGGGATCCTTTCCCTGCTTCGTCGGGAAAGAGTTCCCGGCGTTCCCGTCGCATCTCAAGAGGAGGCCCTCTCAACAGGAACGGCGAGAGGAACTCCAGGGTCGTGCCACCATTCCAAGAGTCCCCCAGATGTCTGAGTCCATTCCAGAGGAACCTCTTTTCCCTTCACCGGCTCGTTTTTCACGCCGAGGATCGACTCACACCAAGGTGGCACGTGGAACAGCCCTGTGGGAAAGCCTCGTGGGAAAGCCTCGAGGGACAGCCTCGAGGGAAAGCCACAGATCCCTTGATCCACGTGACAGGAAGCGTGACACTACTGCTGCAGCTCGGGAGGAAAGCGCACGTGCATGCCCCCACTCGAGACGAGGCCTGACTCCCCTGGGGAGACTCAGAAGCACCCCGAGATCCCTGGCAACACTGGAGAGGAATCCTCAGGTTCCGGCCCCGACTCCACACAAGGACTGAGGCCCCGGCATGGACGGGAGAGGAATCCCGAGAGGTCCCCTAGCAACTCGCATGGGGACTGGCCTTTCCTGAGGCCACCAGAGCGGGTCCCTGAGGTCCCCGTCGTAACTCGAGAAGACCTGCCGCAACTCGAGAAAATCCAGGAGGTTCTCCCCTCCAGGCGAGATGAGGCCCATTTCCGCTGAGGCGTCTCGAGGCTGATCACACCTCACCTCTGGAACTTCGAAAGGATCCTTCACACCCTTGGTGCAAATCAAGAAGTTCCCCGACATACCCGTCTCCACTCGAGAGGAATCACGAGGGTCCCGCCCACATCCAGAGGAGCCCCGTTTCGGCCTCGTAGGTCGAGATGAGGGATCCTTTCCCTGCTTCGTCGGGAAAGAGTTCCCGGCGTTCCCGTCGCATCTCAAGAGGAGGCCCTCTCAACAGGAACGGCGAGAGGAACTCCAGGGTCGTGCCACCATTCCAAGAGTCCCCCAGATGTCTCAGTCCATTCCAGAGGAACCTCTTTTCCCTTCACCGGCTCGTCTTTCACGCCGAGGATCGACTCACACCAAGGTGGCACGTGGCACAGCCCTGTGGGAAAGCCTCGTGGGAAAGCCTCGAGGGACAGCCTCGAGGGAAAGCCACAGATCCCTTGATCCACGTGACAGGAAGCGTGACACTACTGCTGCAGCTCGGGAGGAAAGCGCACGTGCATGCCCCCACTCGAGACGAGGCCTGACTCCGCTGGGGAGACTGAGAAGCACCCCGAGTACCCTGGCAACACTGGAGAGGAATCCTCAGGTTCCGGCCCAGACTCCACACAAGGACTGAGGCCCCGGCATGGACGGGAGAGGAATCCCGAGAGGTCCCCTAGCAACTCGCATGGGGACTGGCCTTTCCTGAGGCCACCAGAGCGGGTCCCTGAGGTCCCCGTCGTAACTCGAGAAGACCTGCCGCAACTCGAGAAAATCCAGGAGGTTCTCCCCTCCAGGCGACATGAGGCCCATTTCCGCTGAGGCGTCTCGAGGCTGATCACACCTCACCTCTGGAACTTCGAAAGGGTCCTTCACACCCTTGGTGCAAATCAAGAAGTTCCCCGAAATACCCGTCTCCACTCGAGAGGAATCACGAGGGTCCCGCCCACATCCAGAGGAGCCCCGTTTCCGCCTCGTAGCTCGAGATGAGGGATCCTTTCCCTGCTTCGTCGGGAAAGAGTTCCCGGCGTTCCCGTCGCATCTCAAGAGGAGGCCCTCTCAACAGGAACGGCGAGAGGAACTCCAGGGTCGTGCCACCATTCCAAGAGTCCCCCAGATGTCTCAGTCCATTCCAGAGGAACCTCTTTTCCCTTCACCGGCTCGTCTTTCACGCCGAGGATCGACTCACACCAAGGTGGCACGTGGCACAGCCCTGTGGGAAAGCCTCGTGGGAAAGCCTCGAGGGACAGCCTCGAGGGAAAGCCACAGATCCCTTGATCCACGTGACAGGAAGCGTGACACTACTGCTGCAGCTCGGGAGGAAAGCGCACGTGCATGCCCCCACTCGAGACGAGGCCTGACTCCCCTGGGGAGACTCAGAAGCACCCCAAGATCCATGGCAACACTGGAGAGGAATCCTCAGGTTCCGGCCCCGACTCCACACAAGGACTGAGGCCCCGGCATGGACGGGAGAGGAATCCCGAGAGGTCCCCTAGCAACTCGCATGGGGACTGGCCTTTCCTGAGGCCACCAGAGCGGGTCCCTGAGGTCCCCGTCGTAACTCGAGAAGACCTGCCGCAACTCGAGAAAATCCAGGAGGTTCTCCCCTCCAGGCGAGATGAGGCCCATTTCCGCTGAGGCGTCTCGAGCTGATCACACCTCACCTCTGGAACTTCGAAAGGGTCCTTCACACCCTTGGTGCAAATCAAGAAGTTCCCCGACATACCCGTCTCCACTCGAGAGGAATCACGAGGGTCCCGCCCACATCCAGAGGAGCCCCGTTTCCGCCTCGTAGCTCGAGATGAGGGATCCTTTCCCTGCTTCGTCGGGAAAGAGTTCCCGGCGTTCCCGTCGCATCTCAAGAGGAGGCCCTCTCAACAGGAACGGCGAGAGGAACTCCAGGGTCGTGCCACCATTCCAAGAGTCCCCCAGATGTCTCAGTCCATTCCAGAGGAACCTCTTTTCCCTTCACCGGCTCGTCTTTCACGCCGAGGATCGACTCACACCAAGGTGGCACGTGGCACAGCCCTGTGGGAAAGCCTCGTGGGAAAGCCTCGAGGGACAGCCTCGAGGGAAAGCCACAGATCCCTTGATCCACGTGACAGGAAGCGTGACACTACTGCTGCAGCTCGGGAGGAAAGCGCACGTGCATGCCCCCACTCGAGACGAGGCCTGACTCCCCTGGGGAGACTCAGAAGCACCCCAAGATCCATGGCAACACTGGAGAGGAATCCTCAGGTTCCGGCCCCGACTCCACACAAGGACTGAGGCCCCGGCATGGACGGGAGAGGAATCCCGAGAGGTCCCCTAGCAACTCGCATGGGGACTGGCCTTTCCTGAGGCCACCAGAGCGGGTCCCTGAGGTCCCCGTCGTAACTCGAGAAGACCTGCCGCAACTCGAGAAAATCCAGGAGGTTCTCCCCTCCAGGCGAGATGAGGCCCATTTCCGCTGAGGCGTCTCGAGGCGGATCACACCTCACCTCTGGAACTTCGAAAGGGTCCTTCACACCCTTGGTGCAAATCAAGAAGTTCCCCGACATACCCGTCTCCACTCGAGAGGAATCACGAGGGTCCCGCCCACATCCAGATGAGCCCCGTTTCCGCCTCGTAGCTCGAGATGAGGGATCCTTTCCCTGCTTCGTCGGGAAAGAGTTCCCGGCGTTCCCGTCGCATCTCAAGAGGAGGCCCTCTCAACAGGAACGGCGAGAGGAACTCCAGGGTCATGCCACCATTCCAAGAGTCCCCCAGATGTCTCAGTCCATTCCAGAGGAACCTCTTTTCCCTTCACCGGCTCGTCTTTCACGCCGAGGATCGACTCACACCAAGGTGGCACGTGGCACAGCCCTGTGGGAAAGCCTCGTGGGAAAGCCTCGAGGGACAGCCTCGAGGGAAAGCCACAGATCCCTTGATCCACGTGACAGGAAGCGTGACACTACTGCTGCAGCTCGGGAGGAAAGCGCACGTGCATGCCCCCACTCGAGACGAGGCCTGACTCCCCTGGGGAGACTCAGAAGCACCCCAAGATCCATGGCAACACTGGAGAGGAATCCTCAGGTTCCGGCCCCGACTCCACACAAGGACTGAGTCCCCAGCATGGACGGGAGAGGAATCCCGAGAGGTCCCCTAGCAACTCGCATGGGGACTGGCCTTTCCTGAGGCCACCAGAGCGGGTCCCTGAGGTCCCCGTCGTAACTCGAGAAGACCTGCCGCAACTCGAGAAAATCCAGGAGGTTCTCCCCTCCAGGCGAGATGAGGCCCATTTCCGCTGAGGCGTCTCGAGGCTGATCACACCTCACCTCTGGAACTTCGAAAGGGTCCTTCACACCCTTGGTGCAAATCAAGAAGTTCCCCGAAATACCCGTCTCCACTCGAGAGGAATCACGAGGGTCCCGCCCACATCCAGAGGAGCCCCGTTTCCGCCTCGTAGCTCGAGATGAGGGATCCTTTCCCTGCTTCGTCGGGAAAGAGTTCCCGGCGTTCCCGTCGCATCTCAAGAGGAGGCCCTCTCAACAGGAACGGCGAGAGGAACTCCAGGGTCGTGCCACCATTCCAAGAGTCCCCCAGATGTCTCAGTCCATTCCAGAGGAACCTCTTTTCCCTTCACCGGCTCATCTTTCACGCCGAGGATCGACTCACACCAAGGTGGCACGTGGCACAGCCCTGTGGGAAAGCCTCGTGGGAAAGCCTCGAGGGACAGCCTCGAGGGAAAGCCACAGATCCCTTGATCCACGTGACAGGAAGCGTGACACTACTGCTGCAGCTCGGGAGGAAAGCGCACGTGCATGCCCCCACTCGAGACGAGGCCTGACTCCCCTGGGGAGACTCAGAAGCACCCCAAGATCCATGGCAACACTGGAGAGGAATCCTCAGGTTCCGGCCCCGACTCCACACAAGGACTGAGGCCCCGGCATGGACGGGAGAGGAATCCCGAGAGGTCCCCTAGCAACTCGCATGGGGACTGGCCTTTCCTGAGGCCACCAGAGCGGGTCCCTGAGGTCCCCGTCGTAACTCGAGAAGACCTGCCGCAACTCGAGAAAATACAGGAGGTTCTCCCCTCCAGGCGAGATGAGGCCCATTTCCGCTGAGGCGTCTCGAAGCTGATCACACCTCACCTCTGGAACTTCGAAAGGGTCCTTCACACCCTTGGTGCAAATCAAGAAGTTCCCCGACATACCCGTCTCCACTCGAGAGGAATCACGAGGGTCCCGCCCACATCCAGAGGAGCCCCGTTTCGGCCTCGTAGCTCGAGATGAGGGATCCTGTCCCTGCTTCGTCGGGAAAGAGTTCCCGGCGTTCCCGTCGCATCTCAAGAGGAGGCCCTCTCAACAGGAACGGCGAGAGGAACTCCAGGGTCGTGCCACCTTTCCAAGAGTCCCCCAGGTGTCTCAGTCCATTCCAGAGGAGCCTCTTTTCCCTTCACCGGCTCGTCTTTCTCGCCGAGGATCGACTCCCAACAAGGTGGCACGTGGCACAGCCCTGTGGGAAAGCCTCGGGGGAAAGCCTCAAGGGACAGCCTCAAGGGAAAGCCACAGATCCCTTGATCCACGTGACAGGAAGCGTGACACTACTGCTGCAGCTCGGGAGGAAAGCGCACGTGCATGCCCCCACTCGAGACGAGGCCTGACTCCCCTGGGGAGACTCAGAAGCACCCCAAGATCCATGGCAACACTGGAGAGGAATCCTCAGGTTCCGGCCCCGACTCCACACAAGGACTGAGGCCCCGGCATGGACGGGAGAGGAATCCCGAGAGGTCCCCTAGCAACTCGCATGGGGACTGGCCTTTCCTGAGGCCAACAGAGCGGGTCCCTGAGGTCCCCGTCGTAACTCGAGAAGACCTGCCGCAACTCGAGAAAATCCAGGAGGTTCTCCCCTCCAGGCGAGATGAGGCCCATTTCCGCTGAGGCGTCTCGAAGCTGATCACACCTCACCTCTGGAACTTCGAAAGGGTCCTTCACACCCTTGGTGCAAATCAAGAAGTTCCCCGACATACCCGTCTCCACTCGAGAGGAATCACGAGGGTCCCGCCCACATCCTGAGGAGCCCCGTTTCGGCCTCGTAGCTCGAGATGAGGGATCCTGTCCCTGCTTCGTCGGGAAAGAGTTCCCGGCGTTCCCGTCGCATCTCAAGAGGAGGCCCTCTCAACAGGAACGGCGAGAGGAACTCCAGGGTCGTGCCACCTTTCCAAGAGTCCCCCAGGAGTCTCAGTCCATTCCAGAGGAGCCTCTTTTCCCTTCACCGGCTCGTCTTTCACGCCGAGGATCGACTCCCACCAAGGTGGCACGTGGCACAGCCCTGTGGGAAAGCCTCGGGGGAAAGCCTCAAGTGACAGCCTCGAGGGAAAGCCAC
The DNA here is from genome assembly GCF_023091745.1 of Budorcas taxicolor. Lineage (NCBI taxonomy): Eukaryota > Metazoa > Chordata > Mammalia > Artiodactyla > Bovidae > Budorcas > Budorcas taxicolor. The sequence continues at coordinate 46,144 of NW_026292051.1, forward strand.
AGATCCCTTGATCCACGTGACAGGAAGCGTGACACTACTGCTGCAGCTCGGGAGGAAAGCGCACGTGCATGCCCCCACTCGAGACGAGGCCTGACTCCCCTGGGGAGACTCAGAAGCACCCCAAGATCCATGGCAACACTGGAGAGGAATCCTCAGGTTCCGGCCCCGACTCCACACAAGGACTGAGGCCCCAGCATGGACGGGAGAGGAATCCCGAGAGGTCCCCTAGCAACTCGCATGGGGACTGACCTTTCCTGAGGCCACCAGAGCGGGTCCCTGAGGTCCCCGTCGTAACTCGAGAAGACCTGCCGCAACTCGAGAAAATCCAGGAGGTTCTCCCCTCCAGGCGAGATGAGGCCCATTTCCGCTGAGGCGTCTCGAGGCGGATCACACCTCACCTCTGGAACTTCGAAAGGGTCCTTCACACCCTTGGTGCAAATCAAGAAGTTCCCCGACATACCCGTCTCCACTCGAGAGGAATCACGAGGGTCCCGCCCACATCCAGAGGAGCCCCGTTTCCGCCTCGTCGCTCGAGATGAGGGATCCTTTCCCTGCTTCGTCGGGAAAGAGTTCCCGGCGTTCCCGTCGCATCTCAAGAGGAGGCCCTCTCAACAGGAACGGCGAGAGGAACTCCAGGGTCGTGCCACCATTCCAAGAGTCCCCCAGATGTCTCAGTCCATTCCAGAGGAACCTCTTTTCCCTTCACCGGCTCGTCTTTCACGCCGAGGATCGACTCACACCAAGGTGGCACGTGGCACAGCCCTGTGGGAAAGCCTCGTGGGAAAGCCTCGAGGGACAGCCTCGAGGGAAAGCCACAGATCTCTTGATCCACGTGACAGGAAGCGTGACACTACTGCTGCATCTCGGGAGGAAAGCGCACGTTCATGCCCCCACTCGAGACGAGGCCTGACTCCCCTGGGGAGACTCAGAAGCACCCCAAGATCCATGGCAACACTGGAGAGGAATCCTCAGGTTCCGGCCCAGACTCCACACAAGGATTGAGGCCCCAGCATGGACGGGAGAGGAATCCCGAGAGGTCCCCTAGCAACTCGCATGGGGACTGGCCTTTCCTGAGGCCACCAGAGCGGGTCCCTCAGGTCCCCGTCGTAACTCGAGAAGACCTGCCGCAACTCGAGAAAATCCAGGAGGTTCTCCCGTCCAGGCGAGATGAGGCCCATTTCCGCTGAGGCGTCTCGAGGCTGATCACACCTCACCTCTGGAACTTCGAAAGGATCCTTCACACCCTTGGTGCAAATCAAGAAGTTCCCCGACATACCCGTCTCCACTCGAGAGGAATCACGAGGGTCCCGCCCACATCCAGAGGAGCCCCGTTTCCGCCTCGTAGCTCGAGATGAGGGATCCTTTCCCTGCTTCGTCGGGAAAGAGTTCCCGGCGTTCCCGTCGCATCTCAAGAGGAGGCCCTCTCAACAGGAACGGCAAGAGGAACTCCAGGGTCGTGCCACCATTCCAAGAGTCCCCCAGATGTCTCAGTCCATTCCAGAGGAACCTCTTTTCCCTTCACCGGCTCGTCTTTCACGCCGAGGATCGACTCACACCAAGGTGGCACGTGGCACAGCCCTGTGGGAAAGCCTCGTGGGAAAGCCTCGAGGGACAGCCTCGAGGGAAAGCCACAGATCCCTTGATCCATGTGACAGGAAGCGTGACACTACTGCTGCAGCTCGGGAGGAAAGCGCACGTGCATGCCCCCACTCGAGACGAGGCCTGACTCCCCTGGGGAGACTCAGAAGCACCCCAAGATCCATGGCAACACTGGAGAGGAATCCTCAGGTTCCGGCCCCGACTCCACACAAGGACTGAGGCCCCGGCATGGACGGGAGAGGAATCCCAAGAGGTCCCCTAGCAACTCGCATGGGGACTGGCCTTTCCTGAGGCCAACAGAGCGGGTCCCTGAGGTCCCCGTCGTAACTCGAGAAGACCTGCCGCAACTCGAGAAAATCCAGGAGGTTCTCCCCTCCAGGCGAGATGAGGCCCATTTCCGCTGAGGCGTCTCGAGGCTGATCACACCTCACCTCTGGAACTTCCAAAGGGTTCTTCACACCCTTGGTGCAAATCAAGAAGTTCCCCGACATACCCGTCTCCACTCGAGAGGAATCACGAGGGTCCCGCCCACCTCCAGAGGAGCCCCGTTTCCGCCTCGTAGCTCCAGATGAGGGATCCTTTCCCTGCTTCGTCGGGAAAGAGTTCCCGGCGTTCCCGTCGCATCTCAAGAGGAGGCCCTCTCAACAGGAACGGCGAGAGGAACTCCAGGGTCGTGCCACCATTCCAAGAGTCCCCCAGATGTCTGAGTCCATTCCAGAGGAACCTCTTTTCCCTTCACCGGCTCGTTTTTCACGCCGAGGATCGACTCACACCAAGGTGGCACGTGGAACAGCCCTGTGGGAAAGCCTCGTGGGAAAGCCTCGAGGGACAGCCTCGAGGGAAAGCCACAGATCCCTTGATTCACGTGACAGGAAGCGTGACACTACTGCTGCAGCTCGGGAGGAAAGCGCACGTGCATGCCCCCACTCGAGACGAGGCCTGACTCCCCTGGGGAGACTCAGAAGCACCCCGAGATCCCTGGCAACACTGGAGAGGAATCCTCAGGTTCCGGCCCCGACTCCACACAAGGACTGAGGCCCCGGCATGGACGGGAGAGGAATCCCGAGAGGTCCCCTAGCAACTCGCATGGGGACTGGCCTTTCCTGAGGCCACCAGAGCGGGTCCCTGAGGTCCCCGTCGTAACTCGAGAAGACCTGCCGCAACTCGAGAAAATCCAGGAGGTTCTCCCCTCCAGGCGAGATGAGGCCCATTTCCGCTGAGGCGTCTCGAGGCTGATCACACCTCACCTCTGGAACTTCGAAAGGATCCTTCACACCCTTGGTGCAAATCAAGAAGTTCCCCGACATACCCGTCTCCACTCGAGAGGAATCACGAGGGTCCCGCCCACATCCAGAGGAGCCCCGTTTCGGCCTCGTAGGTCGAGATGAGGGATCCTTTCCTTGCTTCGTCGGGAAAGAGTTCCCGGCGTTCCCGTCGCATCTCAAGAGGAGGCCCTCTCAACAGGAACGGCGAGAGGAACTCCAGGGTCGTGCCACCATTCCAAGAGTCCCCCAGATGTCTCAGTCCATTCCAGAGGAACCTCTTTTCCCTTCACCGGCTCGTCTTTCACGCCGAGGATCGACTCACACCAAGGTGGCACGTGGCACAGCCCTGTGGGAAAGCCTCGTGGGAAAGCCTCGAGGGACAGCCTCGAGGGAAAGCCACAGATCCCTTGATCCACGTGACAGGAAGCGTGACACTACTGCTGCAGCTCGGGAGGAAAGCGCACGTGCATGCCCCCACTCGAGACGAGGCCTGACTCCGCTGGGGAGACTCAGAAGCACCCCGAGTACCCTGGCAACACTGGAGAGGAATCCTCAGGTTCCGGCCCCGAGTCCACACAAGGACTGAGTCCCCGGCATGGACGGGAGAGGAATCCCGAGAGGTCCCCTAGCAACTCGCATGGGGACTGGCCTTTCCTGAGGCCACCAGAGCGGGTCCCTCAGGTCCCCGTCGTAACTCGAGAAGACCTGCCGCAACTCGAGAAAATCCAGGAGGTTCTCCCCTCCAGGCGAGATGAGGCCCATTTCCGCTGAGGCGTCTCGAGGCTGATCACACCTCACCTCTGGAACTTCGAAAGGATCCTTCACACCCTTGGTGCAAATCAAGAAGTTCCCCGACATACCCGTCTCCACTCGAGAGGCATCACGAGGGTCCCGCCCACATCCAGAGGAGCCCCGTTTCGGCCTCGTAGGTCGAGATGAGGGATCCTTTCCCTGCTTCGTCGGGAAAGAGTTCCCGGCGTTCCCGTCGCATCTCAAGAGGAGGCCCTCTCAACAGGAACAGCGAGAGGAACTCCAGGGTCGTGCCACCATTCCAAGAGTCCCCCAGATGTCTCAGTCCATTCCAGAGGAACCTCTTTTCCCTTCACCGGCTCGTCTTTCACGCCGAGGATCGACTCACACCAAGGTGGCACGTGGCACAGCCCTGTGGGAAAGCCTCGTGGGAAAGCCTCGAGGGACAGCCTCGAGGGAAAGCCACAGATCCCTTGATCCACGTGACAGGAAGCGTGACACTACTGCTGCAGCTCGGGAGGAAAGCGCACGTGCATGCCCCCACTCGAGACGAGGCCTGACTCCCCTGGGGAGACTCAGAAGCACCCCAAGATCCATGGCAACACTGGAGAGGAATCCTCAGGTTCCGGCCCCGACTCCACACAAGGACTGAGGCCCCGGCATGGACGGGAGAGGAATCCCGAGAGGTCCCCTAGCAACTCGCATGGGGACTGGCCTTTCCTGAGGCCACCAGAGCGGGTCCCTCAGGTCCCCGTCGTAACTCGAGAAGACCTGCCGCAACTCGAGAAAATCCAGGAGGTTCTCCCCTCCAGGCGAGATGAGGCCCATTTCCACTGAGGCGTCTCGAGGCTGATCACACCTCACCTCTGGAACTTCGAAAGGATCCTTCACACCCTTGGTGCAAATCAAGAAGTTCCCCGACATACCCGTCTCCACTCGAGAGGAATCACGAGGGTCCCGCCCACATCCAGAGGAGCCCCGTTTCGGCCTCGTAGCTCGAGATGAGGGATCCTGTCCCTGCTTCGTCGGGAAAGAGTTCCCGGCGTTCCCGTCGCATCTCAAGAGGAGGCCCTCTCAACAGGAACGGCGAGAGGAACTCCAGGGTCGTGCCACCTTTCCAAGAGTCCCCCAGGTGTCTCAGTCCATTCCAGAGGAGCCTCTTTTCCCTTCACCGGCTCGTCTTTCTCGCCGAGGATCGACTCCCAACAAGGTGGCACGTGGCACAGCCCTGTGGGAAAGCCTCGGGGGAAAGCCTCAAGGGACAGCCTCGAGGGAAAGCCACAGATCCCTTGATCCACGTGACAGGAAGCGTGACACTACTGCTGCAGCTCGGGAGGAAAGCGCACGTGCATGCCCCCACTCGAGACGAGGCCTGACTCCCCTGGGGAGACTCAGAAGCACCCCAAGATCCATGGCAACACTGGAGAGGAATCCTCAGGTTCCGGCCCCGACTCCACACAAGGACTGAGGACCCGGCATGGACGGGAGAGGAATCCCGAGAGGTCCCCTAGCAACTCGCATGGGGACTGGCCTTTCCTGAGGCCAACAGAGCGGGTCCCTGAGGTCCCCGTCGTAACTCGAGAAGACCTGCCGCAACTCGAGAAAATCCAGGAGGTTCTCCCCTCCAGGCGAGATGAGGCCCATTTCCGCTGAGGCGTCTCGAAGCTGATCACACCTCACCTCTGGAACTTCGAAAGGGTCCTTCACACCCTTGGTGCAAATCAAGAAGTTCCCCGACATACCCGTCTCCACTCGAGAGGAATCACGAGGGTCCCGCCCACATCCTGAGGAGCCCCGTTTCGGCCTCGTAGCTCGAGATGAGGGATCCTGTCCCTGCTTCGTCGGGAAAGAGTTCCCGGCGTTCCCGTCGCATCTCAAGAGGAGGCCCTCTCAACAGGAACGGCGAGAGGAACTCCAGGGTCGTGCCACCTTTCCAAGAGTCCCCCAGGAGTCTCAGTCCATTCCAGAGGAGCCTCTTTTCCCTTCACCGGCTCGTCTTTCACGCCGAGGATCGACTCCCACCAAGGTGGCACGTGGCACAGCCCTGTGGGAAAGCCTCGGGGGAAAGCCTCAAGTGACAGCCTCGAGGGAAAGCCACAGATCCCTTGATCCACGTGACAGGAAGCGTGACACTACTGCTGCAGCTCGGGAGGAAAGCGCACGTGCATGCCCCCACTCGAGACGAGGCCTGACTCCCCTGGGGAGACTCAGAAGCACCCCAAGATCCATGGCAACACTGGAGAGGAATCCTCAGGTTCCGGCCCCGACTCCACACAAGGACTGAGGCCCCAGCATGGACGGGAGAGGAATCCCGAGAGGTCCCCTAGCAACTCGCATGGGGACTGACCTTTCCTGAGGCCACCAGAGCGGGTCCCTGAGGTCCCCGTCGTAACTCGAGAAGACCTGCCGCAACTCGAGAAAATCCAGGAGGTTCTCCCCTCCAGGCGAGATGAGGCCCATTTCCGCTGAGGCGTCTCGAGGCGGATCACACCTCACCTCTGGAACTTCGAAAGGGTCCTTCACACCCTTGGTGCAAATCAAGAAGTTCCCCGACATACCCGTCTCCACTCGAGAGGAATCACGAGGGTCCCGCCCACATCCAGAGGAGCCCCGTTTCCGCCTCGTCGCTCGAGATGAGGGATCCTTTCCCTGCTTCGTCGGGAAAGAGTTCCCGGCGTTCCCGTCGCATCTCAAGAGGAGGCCCTCTCAACAGGAACGGCGAGAGGAACTCCAGGGTCGTGCCACCATTCCAAGAGTCCCCCAGATGTCTCAGTCCATTCCAGAGGAACCTCTTTTCCCTTCACCGGCTCGTCTTTCACGCCGAGGATCGACTCACACCAAGGTGGCACGTGGCACAGCCCTGTGGGAAAGCCTCGTGGGAAAGCCTCGAGGGACAGCCTCGAGGGAAAGCCACAGATCTCTTGATCCACGTGACAGGAAGCGTGACACTACTGCTGCAGCTCGGGAGGAAAGCGCACGTTCATGCCCCCACTCGAGACGAGGCCTGACTCCCCTGGGGAGACTCAGAAGCACCCCAAGATCCATGGCAACACTGGAGAGGAATCCTCAGGTTCCGGCCCAGACTCCACACAAGGATTGAGGCCCCAGCATGGACGGGAGAGGAATCCCGAGAGGTCCCCTAGCAACTCGCATGGGGACTGGCCTTTCCTGAGGCCACCAGAGCGGGTCCCTCAGGTCCCCGTCGTAACTCGAGAAGACCTGCCGCAACTCGAGAAAATCCAGGAGGTTCTCCCGTCCAGGCGAGATGAGGCCCATTTCCGCTGAGGCGTCTCGAGGCTGATCACACCTCACCTCTGGAACTTCGAAAGGGTCCTTCACACCCTTGGTGCAAATCAAGAAGTTCCCCGAAATACCCGTCTCCACTCGAGAGGAATCACGAGGGTCCCGCCCACATCCAGAGGAGCCCAGTTTCCGCCTCGTAGCTCGAGATGAGGGATCCTTTCCCTGCTTCGTCGGGAAAGAGTTCCCGGCGTTCCCGTCGCATCTCAAGAGGAGGCCCTCTCAACAGGAACGGCGAGAGGAACTCCAGGGTCGTGCCACCATTCCAAGAGTCCCCCAGATATCTCAGTCCATTCCAGAGGAACCTCTTTTCCCTTCAGCGGCTCGTCTTTCACGCCGAGGATCGACTCACACCAAGGTAGCACGTGGCACAGCCCTGTGGGAAAGCCTCGTGGGAAAGCCTCGAGGGACAGCCTCGAGGGAAAGCCACAGATCCCTTGATCCACGTGACAGGAAGCGTGACACTACTGCTGCAGCTCGGGAGGAAAGCGCTCGTGCATGCCCCCACTCGAGACGAGGCCTGACTCCCCTGGGGAGACTCAGAAGCACCCCAAGATCCATGGCAACACTGGAGAGGAATCCTCAGGTTCCGGCCCCGACTCCACACAAGGACTGAGGCCCCGGCATGGACGGGAGAGGAATCCCGAGAGGTCCCCTAGCAACTCGCATGGGGACTGGCCTTTCCTGAGGCCACCAGAGCGGGTCCCTGAGGTCCCCGTCGTAACTCGAGAAGACCTGCTGCAACTCGAGAAAATCCAGGAGGTTCTCCCCTCCAGGCAAGATGAGGCCCATTTCCGCTGAGGCGTCTCGAGGCTGATCACACCTCACCTCTGGAACTTCGAAAGGATCCTTCACACCCTTGGTGCAAATCAAGAAGTTCCCCGACATACCCGTCTCCACTCGAGAGGAATCACGAGGGTCCCGCCCACATCCAGAGGAGCCCCGTTTCCGCCTCGTAGCTCGAGATGAGGGATCCTTTCCCTGCTTCGTCGGGAAAGAGTTCCCGGCGTTCCCGTCGCATCTCAAGAGGAGGCCCTCTCAACAGGAACGGCGAGAGGAACTCCAGGGTCGTGCCACCATTCCAAGAGTCCCCCAGATGTCTCAGTCCATTCCAGAGGAACCTCTTTTCCCTTCACCGGCTCGTCTTTCACGCCGAGGATCGACTCACACCAAGGTGGCACGTGGCACAGCCCTGTGGGAAAGCCTCGTGGGAAAGCCTCGAGGGACAGCCTCGAGGGAAAGCCACAGATCCCTTGATCCATGTGACAGGAAGCGTGACACTACTGCTGCAGCTCGGGAGGAAAGCGCACGTGCATGCCCCCACTCGAGACGAGGCCTGACTCCCCTGGGGAGACTCAGAAGCACCCCAAGATCCATGGCAACACTGGAGAGGAATCCTCAGGTTCCGGCCCCGACTCCACACAAGGACTGAGGCCCCGGCATGGACGGGAGAGGAATCCCGAGAGGTCCCCTAGCAACTCGCATGGGGACTGGCCTTTCCTGAGGCCAACAGAGCGGGTCCCTGAGGTCCCCGTCGTAACTCGAGAAGACCTGCCGCAACTCGAGAAAATCCAGGAGGTTCTCCCCTCCAGGCGAGATGAGGCCCATTTCCGCTGAGGCGTCTCGAGGCTGATCACACCTCACCTCTGGAACTTCCAAAGGGTTCTTCACACCCTTGGTGCAAATCAAGAAGTTCCCCGACATACCCGTCTCCACTCGAGAGGAATCACGAGGGTCCCGCCCACCTCCAGAGGAGCCCCGTTTCCGCCTCGTAGCTCCAGATGAGGGATCCTTTCCCTGCTTCGTCGGGAAAGAGTTCCCGGCGTTCCCGTCGCATCTCAAGAGGAGGCCCTCTCAACAGGAACGGCGAGAGGAACTCCAGGGTCGTGCCACCATTCCAAGAGTCCCCCAGATGTCTGAGTCCATTCCAGAGGAACCTCTTTTCCCTTCACCGGCTCGTTTTTCACGCCGAGGATCGACTCACACCAAGGTGGCACGTGGAACAGCCCTGTGGGAAAGCCTCGTGGGAAAGCCTCGAGGGACAGCCTCGAGGGAAAGCCACAGATCCCTTGATCCACGTGACAGGAAGCGTGACACTACTGCTGCAGCTCGGGAGGAAAGCGCACGTGCATGCCCCCACTCGAGACGAGGCCTGACTCCCCTGGGGAGACTCAGAAGCACCCCGAGATCCCTGGCAACACTGGAGAGGAATCCTCAGGTTCCGGCCCCGACTCCACACAAGGACTGAGGCCCCGGCATGGACGGGAGAGGAATCCCGAGAGGTCCCCTAGCAACTCGCATGGGGACTGGCCTTTCCTGAGGCCACCAGAGCGGGTCCCTGAGGTCCCCGTCGTAACTCGAGAAGACCTGCCGCAACTCGAGAAAATCCAGGAGGTTCTCCCCTCCAGGCGAGATGAGGCCCATTTCCGCTGAGGCGTCTCGAGGCTGATCACACCTCACCTCTGGAACTTCGAAAGGATCCTTCACACCCTTGGTGCAAATCAAGAAGTTCCCCGACATACCCGTCTCCACTCGAGAGGAATCACGAGGGTCCCGCCCACATCCAGAGGAGCCCCGTTTCGGCCTCGTAGGTCGAGATGAGGGATCCTTTCCTTGCTTCGTCGGGAAAGAGTTCCCGGCGTTCCCGTCGCATCTCAAGAGGAGGCCCTCTCAACAGGAAAGGCGAGAGGAACTCCAGGGTCGTGCCACCATTCCAAGAGTCCCCCAGATGTCTCAGTCCATTCCAGAGGAACCTCTTTTCCCTTCACCGGCTCATCTTTCACGCCGAGGATCGACTCACACCAAGGTGGCACGTGGCACAGCCCTGTGGGAAAGCCTCGTGGGAAAGCCTCGAGGGACAGCCTCGAGGGAAAGCCACAGATCCCTTGATCCACGTGACAGGAAGCGTGACACTACTGCTGCAGCTCGGGAGGAAAGCGCACGTGCATGCCCCCACTCGAGACGAGGCCTGACTCCGCTGGGGAGACTCAGAAGCACCCCGAGTACCCTGGCAACACTGGAGAGGAATCCTCAGGTTCCGGCCCCGAGTCCACACAAGGACTGAGTCCCCGGCATGGACGGGAGAGGAATCCCGAGAGGTCCCCTAGCAACTCGCATGGGGACTGGCCTTTCCTGAGGCCACCAGAGCGGGTCCCTCAGGTCCCCGTCGTAACTCGAGAAGACCTGCCGCAACTCGAGAAAATCCAGGAGGTTCTCCCCTCCAGGCGAGATGAGGCCCATTTCCGCTGAGGCGTCTCGAGGCTGATCACACCTCACCTCTGGAACTTCGAAAGGATCCTTCACACCCTTGGTGCAAATCAAGAAGTTCCCCGACATACCCGTCTCCACTCGAGAGGCATCACGAGGGTCCCGCCCACATCCAGAGGAGCCCCGTTTCGGCCTCGTAGGTCGAGATGAGGGATCCTTTCCCTGCTTCGTCGGGAAAGAGTTCCCGGCGTTCCCGTCGCATCTCAAGAGGAGGCCCTCTCAACAGGAACAGCGAGAGGAACTCCAGGGTCGTGCCACCATTCCAAGAGTCCCCCAGATGTCTCAGTCCATTCCAGAGGAACCTCTTTTCCCTTCACCGGCTCGTCTTTCACGCCGAGGATCGACTCACACCAAGGTGGCACGTGGCACAGCCCTGTGGGAAAGCCTCGTGGGAAAGCCTCGAGGGACAGCCTCGAGGGAAAGCCACAGATCCCTTGATCCACGTGACAGGAAGCGTGACACTACTGCTGCAGCTCGGGAGGAAAGCGCACGTGCATGCCCCCACTCGAGACGAGGCCTGACTCCCCTGGGGAGACTCAGAAGCACCCCAAGATCCATGGCAACACTGGAGAGGAATCCTCAGGTTCCGGCCCCGACTCCACACAAGGACTGAGGCCCCTGCATGGACGGGAGAGGAATCCCGAGAGGTCCCCTAGCAACTCGCATGGGGACTGGCCTTTCCTGAGGCCACCAGAGCGGGTCCCTCAGGTCCCCGTCGTAACTCGAGAAGACCTGCCGCAACTCGAGAAAATCCAGGAGGTTCTCCCCTCCAGGCGAGATGAGGCCCATTTCCACTGAGGCGTCTCGAGGCTGATCACACCTCACCTCTGGAACTTCGAAAGGATCCTTCACACCCTTGGTGCAAATCAAGAAGTTCCCCGACATACCCGTCTCCACTCGAGAGGAATCACGAGGGTCCCGCCCACATCCAGAGGAGCCCCGTTTCGGCCTCGTAGGTCGAGATGAGGGATCCTTTCCCTGCTTCGTCGGGAAAGAGTTCCCGGCGTTCCCGTCGCATCTCAAGTGGAGGCCCTCTCAACAGGAACGGCGAGAGGAACTCCAGGGTCGTACCACCATTCCAAGAGTCTCCCAGATGTCTCAGTCCATTCCAGAGGAACCTCTTTTCCCTTCACCGGCTCGTCTTTCACGCCGAGGATCGACTCACACCAAGGTGGCACGTGGCACAGCCCTGTGGGAAAGCCTCGTGGGAAAGCCTCGAGGGACAGCCTCGAGGGAAAGCCACAGATCCCTTGATCCACGTGACAGGAAGCGTGACACTACTGCTGCAGCTCGGGAGGAAAGCGCACGTGCATGCCCCCACTCGAGACGAGGCCTGACTCCCCTGGGGAGACTCAGAAGCACCCCAAGATCCATGGCAACACTGGAGAGGAATCCTCAGGTTCCGGCCCCGACTCCACACAAGGACTGAGGCCCCGGCATGGACGGGAGAGGAATCCCGAGAGGTCCCCTAGCAACTCGCAGGGGGTCTGGCCTTTCCTGAGGCCACCAGAGCGGGTCCCTCAGGTCCCCGTCGTAACTCGAGAAGACCGGCAGCAACTCGAGAAAATCCAGGAGGTTCTCCCCTCCAGGCGAGATGAGGCCCATTTCCGCTGAGGCGTCTCCAGGCTGATCACACCTCCCCTCTGGAACTTCGAAAGGGTCCTTCACACCCTTGGTGCAAATCAAGAAGTTCCCCGACATACCCGTCTCCACTCGAGAGGAATCACGAGGGTCCCGCCCACATCCAGAGGAGCCCCGTTTCCGCCTCGTAGCTCGAGATGAGGGATCCTTTCCCTGCTTCGTCGGGAAAGAGTTCCCGGCGTTCCCGTCGCATCTCAAGAGGAGGCCCTCTCAACAGGAACGGCAAGAGGAACTCCAGGGTCGTGCCACCATTCCAAGAGTCCCCCAGATGTCTCAGTCCATTCCAGAGGAACCTCTTTTCCCTTCACCGGCTCGTCTTTCACGCCGAGGATCGACTCACACCAAGGTGGCACGTGGCACAGCCCTGTGGGAAAGCCTCGTGGGAAAGCCTCGAGGGACAGCCTCGAGGGAAAGCCACAGATCCCTTGATCCACGTGACAGGAAGCGTGACACTACTGCTGCAGCTCGGGAGGAAAGCGCACGTGCATGCCCCCACTCGAGACGAGGCCTGACTCCCCTGGGGAGACTCAGAAGCACCCCAAGATCCATGGCAACACTGGAGAGGAATCCTCAGGTTCCGGCCCCGACTCCACACAAGGACTGAGGCCCCGGCATGGACGGGAGAGGAATCCCGAGAGGTCCCCTAGCAACTCGCATGGGGACTGGCCTTTCCTGAGGCCACCAGAGCGGGTCCCTGAGGTCCCCGTCGTAACACGAGAAGACCTGCCGCAACTCGAGAAAATCCAGGAGGTTCTCCCCTCCAGGCGAAATGAGGCCCATTTCCACTGAGGCGTCTCGAGGCTGATCACACCTCACCTCTGGAACTTCGAAACGGTCCTTCACACCCTTGCTGCAAATCAAGAAGTTCCCCGACATACCCGTCTCCACTCGAGAGGAATCACGAGGGTCCCGCCCACATCCAGAGGAGCCCCGTTTCCGCCTCGTCGCTCGAGATGAGGGATCCTTTCCCTTCTTCGTCGGGAAAGAGTTCCCGGCGTTCCCGTCGCATCTCAAGAGGAGGCCCTCTCAACAGGAACGGCGAGAGGAACTCCAGGGTCGTGCCACCATTCCAAGAGTCCCCCAGATGTCTCAGTCCATTCCAGAGGAAACTCTTTTCCCTTCACCGGCTCGTCTTTCACGCCGAGGATCGACTCACACCAAGGTGGCACGTGGCACAGCCCTGTGGGAAAGCCTCGTGGGAAAGCCTCGAGGGACAGCCTCGAGGGAAAGCCACAGATCCCTTGATCCACGTGACAGGAAGCGTGACACTACTGCTGCAGCTCGGGAGGAAAGCGCACGTGCATGCCCCCACTCGAGACGAGGCCTGACTCCCCTGGGGAGACTCAGAAGCACCCCAAGATCCATGGCAACACTGGAGAGGAATCCTCAGGTTCCGGCCCCGACTCCACACAAGGACTGAGGCCCCAGCATGGACGGGAGAGGAATCCCGAGAGGTCCCCTAGCAACTCGCATGGGGACTGGCCTTTCCTGAGGCCACCAGAGCGGGTCCCTGAGGTCCCCGTCGTAACTCGAGAAGACCTGCCGCAACTCGAGAAAATCCAGGAGGTTCTCCCCTCCAGGCGAGATGAGGCCCATTTCCGCTGAGGCGTCTCGAGGCTGATCACACCTCACCTCTGGAACTTCGAAAGGGTCCTTCACACCCTTGGTGCAAATCAAGAAGTTCCCCGAAATACCCGTCTCCACTCGAGAGGAATCACGAGGGTCCCGCCCTCATCCAGAGGAGCCCCGTTTCGGCCTCGTAGCTCAAGATGAGGTATCCTTTCCCTGCTTCGTCGGGAAAGAGTTCCCGGCGTTCCCGTCGCATCTCAAGAGGAGGCCCTCTCAACAGGAACGGCGAGAGGAACTCCAGGGTCGTGCCACCATTCCAAGAGTCCCCCAGATGTCTCAGTCCATTCCAGAGGAACCTCTTTTCCCTTCACCGGCTCGTCTTTCACGCCGAGGATCGACTCACACCAAGGTGGCACGTGGCACAGCCCTGTGGGAAAGCCTCGTGGGAAAGCCTCGAGGGACAGCCTCGAGGGAAAGCCACAGATCCCTTGATCCACGTGACAGGAAGCGTGACACTACTGCTGCAGCTCGGGAGGAAAGCGCACGTGCATGCCCCCACTCGAGACGAGGCCTGACTCCCCTGGGGAGACTCAGAAGCACCCCGAGTACCCTGGCAACACTGGAGAGGAATCCTCAGGTTCCGGCCCCGACTCCACACAAGGACTGAGGCCCCGGCATGGACGGGAGAGGAATCCCGAGAGGTCCCTTAGCAACTCGCATGGGGACTGGCCTTTCCTGAGGCCACCAGAGCGGGTCCCTGAGGTCCCCGTCGTAACTCGAGAAGACCTGCCGCAACTCGAGAAAATCCAGGAGGTTCTCCCCTCCAGGCGAGATGAGGCCCATTTCCGCTGAGGCGTCTCGAGGCTGATCACACCTCACCTCTGGAACTTTGAAAGGATCCTTCACACCCTTGGTGCAAATCAAGAAGTTCCCCGACATACCCGTCTCCACTCGAGAGGAATCACGAGGGTCCCGCCCACATCCAGAGGAGCCCCGTTTCCGCCTCGTAGCTCGAGATGAGGGATCCTTTCCCTGCTTCGTCGGGAAAGAGTTCCCGGCGTTCCCGTCGCATCTCAAGTGGAGGCCCTCTCAACAGGAACGGCGAGAGGAACTCCAGGGTCGTGCCACCATTCCAAGAGTCTCCCAGATGTCTCAGTCCATTCCAGAGGAACCTCTTTTCCCTTCACCGGCTCGTCTTTCACGCCGAGGATCGACTCACACCAAGGTGGCACGTGGCACAGCCCTGTGGGAAAGCCTCGTGGGAAAGCCTCGAGGGACAGCCTCGAGGGAAAGCCACAGATCCCTTGATCCACGTGACAGGAAGCGTGACACTATTGCTGCAGCTCGGGAGGAAAGCGCACGTGCATGCCCCCACTCGAGACGAGGCCTGACTCCCCTGGGGAGACTCAGAAGCACCCCAAGATCCATGGCAACACTGGAGAGGAATCCTCAGGTTCCGGCCCCGACTCCACACAAGGACTGAGGCCCCGGCATGGACGGGAGAGGAATCCCGAGAGGTCCCCTAGCAACTCGCAGGGGGTCTGGCCTTTCCTGAGGCCACCAGAGCGGGTCCCTGAGGTCCCCGTCGTAACTCGAGAAGACCGGCAGCAACTCGAGAAAATCCAGGAGGTTCTCCCCTCCAGGCGAGATGAGGCCCATTTCCGCTGAGGCGTCTCGAGGCTGATCACACCTCCCCTCTGGAACTTCGAAAGGGTCCTTCACACCCTTGGTGCAAATCAAGAAGTTCCCCGACATACCCGTCTCCACTCGAGAGGAATCACGAGGGTCCCGCCCACATCCAGAGGAGCCCCGTTTCCGCCTCGTAGCTCGAGATGAGGGATCCTTTCCCTGCTTCGTCGGGAAAGAGTTCCCGGCGTTCCCGTCGCATCTCAAGAGGAGGCCCTCTCAACAGGAACGGCAAGAGGAACTCCAGGGTCGTGCCACCATTCCAAGAGTCCCCCAGATGTCTCAGTCCATTCCAGAGGAACCTCTTTTCCCTTCACCGGCTCGTCTTTCACGCCGAGGATCGACTCACACCAAGGTGGCACGTGGCACAGCCCTGTGGGAAAGCCTCGTGGGAAAGCCTCGAGGGACAGCCTCGAGGGAAAGCCACAGATCCCTTGATCCACGTGACAGGAAGCGTGACACTACTGCTGCAGCTCGGGAGGAAAGCGCACGTGCATGCCCCCACTCGAGACGAGGCCTGACTCCCCTGGGGAGACTCAAAAGCACCCCGAGTACCCTGGCAACACTGGAGAGGAATCCTCAGGTTCCGGCCCCGACTCCACACAAGGACTGAGGCCCCGGCATGGACGGGAGAGGAATCCCGAGAGGTCCCCTAGCAACTCGCATGGGGACTGGCCTTTCCTGAGGCCACCAGAGCGGGTCCCTCAGGTCCCCGTCGTAACTCGAGAAGACCTGCCGCAACTCGAGAAAATCCAGGAGGTTCTCCCCTCCAGGCGAGATGAGGCCCATTTCCGCTGAGGCGTCTCGAGGCTGATCACACCTCACCTCTGGAACTTCGAAAGGATCCTTCACACCCTTGGTGCAAATCAAGAAGTTCCCCGACATACCCGTCTCCACTCGAGAGGAATCACGAGGGTCCCGCCCACATCCAGAGGAGCCCCGTTTCGGCCTCGTAGGTCGAGATGAGGGATCCTTTCCCTGCTTCGTCGGGAAAGAGTTCCCGGCGTTCCCGTCGCATCTCAAGTGGAGGCCCTCTCAACAGGAACGGCGAGAGGAACTCCAGGGTCGTGCCACCATTCCAAGAGTCTCCCAGATGTCTCAGTCCATTCCAGAGGAACCTCTTTTCCCTTCACCGGCTCGTCTTTCACGCCGAGGATCGACTCACACCAAGGTGGCACGTGGCACAGCCCTGTGGGAAAGCCTCGTGGGAAAGCCTCGAGGGACAGCCTCGAGGGAAAGCCACAGATCCCTTGATCCACGTGACAGGAAGCCTGACACTATTGCTGCAGCTCGGGAGGAAAGCGCACGTGCATGCCCCCACTCGAGACGAGGCCTGACTCCCCTGGGGAGACTCAGAAGCACCCCAAGATCCATGGCAACACTGGAGAGGAATCCTCAGGTTCCGGCCCCGACTCCACACAAGGACTGAGGCCCCGGCATGGACGGGAGAGGAATCCCGAGAGGTCCCCTAGCAACTCGCAGGGGGTCTGGCCTTTCCTGAGGCCACCAGAGCGGGTCCCTGAGGTCCCCGTCGTAACTCGAGAAGACCGGCAGCAACTCGAGAAAATCCAGGAGGTTCTCCCCTCCAGGCGAGATGAGGCCCATTTCCGCTGAGGCGTCTCGAGGCTGATCACACCTCCCCTCTGGAACTTCGAAAGGGTCCTTCACACCCTTGGTGCAAATCAAGAAGTTCCCCGACATACCCGTCTCCACTCGAGAGGAATCACGAGGGTCCCGCCCACATCCAGAGGAGCCCCGTTTCCGCCTCGTAGCTCGAGATGAGGGATCCTTTCCCTGCTTCGTCGGGAAAGAGTTCCCGGCGTTCCCGTCGCATCTCAAGAGGAGGCCCTCTCAACAGGAACGGCGAGAGGAACTCCAGGGTCGTGCCACCATTCCAAGAGTCCCCCAGATGTCTCAGTCCATTCCAGAGGAACCTCTTTTCCCTTCACCGGCTCGTCTTTCACGCCGAGGATCGACTCACACCAAGGTGGCACGTGGCACAGCCCTGTGGGAAAGCCTCGTGGGAAAGCCTCGAGGGACAGCCTCGAGGGAAAGCCACAGATCCCTTGATCCACGTGACAGGAAGCGTGACACTACTGCTGCAGCTCGGGAGGAAAGCGCACGTGCATGCCCCCACTCGAGACGAGGCCTGACTCCCCTGGGGAGACTCAGAAGCACCCCAAGATCCATGGAAACACTGGAGAGGAATCCTCAGGTTCCGGCCCCGACTCCACACAAGGACTGAGGCCCCGGCATGGACGGGAGAGGAATCCCGAGAGGTCCCCTAGCAACTCGCATGGGGACTGGCCTTTCCTGAGGCCACCAGAGCGGGTCCCTGAGGTCCCCGTCGTAACTCGAGAAGACCTGCCGCAACTCGAGAAAATCCAGGAGGTTCTCCCCTCCAGGCGAAATGAGGCCCATTTCCACTGAGGCGTCTCGAGGCTGATCACACCTCACCTCTGGAACTTCGAAAGGGTCCTTCACACCCTTGCTGCAAATCAAGAAGTTCCCCGACATACCCGTCTCCACTCGAGAGGAATCACGAGGGTCCCGCCCACATCCAGAGGAGCCCCGTTTCCGCCTCGTAGCTCGAGATGAGGGATCCTTTCCCTGCTTCGTCGGGAAAGAGTTCCCGGCGTTCCCGTCGCATCTCAAGAGGAGGCCCTCTCAACAGGAACGGCAAGAGGAACTCCAGGGTCGTGCCACCATTCCAAGAGTCCCCCAGATGTCTCAGTCCCTTCCAGAGGAACCTCTTTTCCCTTCACCGGCTCGTCTTTCACGCCGAGGATCGACTCACACCAAGGTGGCACGTGGCACAGCCCTGTGGGAAAGCCTCGTGGGAAAGCCTCGAGGGACAGCCTCGAGGGAAAGCCACAGATCCCTTGATCCACGTGACAGGAAGCGTGACACTACTGCTGCAGCTCGGGAGGAAAGCGCACGTGCATGCCCCCACTCGAGACGAGGCCTGACTCCCCTGGGGAGACTCAGAAGCACCCCAAGATCCATGGCAACACTGGAGAGGAATCCTCAGGTTCCGGCCCCGACTCCACACAAGGACTGAGGCCCCGGCATGGACGGGAGAGGAATCCCGAGAGGTCCCCTAGCAACTCGCATGGGGACTGGCCTTTCCTGAGGCCACCAGAGCGGGTCCCTCAGGTCCCCGTCGTAACTCGAGAAGACCTGCCGCAACTCGAGAAAATCCAGGAGGTTCTCCCCTCCAGGCGAGATGAGGCCCATTTCCGCTGAGGCGTCTCGAGGCTGATCACACCTCACCTCTGGAACTTCGAAAGGATCCTTCACACCCTTGGTGCAAATCAAGAAGTTCCCCGACATACCCGTCTCCACTCGAGAGGAATCACGAGGGTCCCGCCCACATCCAGAGGAGCCCCGTTTCGGCCTCGTAGGTCGAGATGAGGGATCCTTTCCCTGCTTCGTCGGGAAAGAGTTCCCGGCGTTCCCGTCGCATTTCAAGTGGAGGCCCTCTCAACAGGAACGGCGAGAGGAACTCCAGGGTCGTGCCACCATTCCAAGAGTCTCCCAGATGTCTCAGTCCATTCCAGAGGAACCTCTTTTCCCTTCACCGGCTCGTCTTTCACGCCGAGGATCGACTCACACCAAGGTGGCACGTGGCACAGCCCTGTGGGAAAGCCTCGTGGGAAAGCCTCGAGGGACAGCCTCGAGGGAAAGCCACAGATCCCTTGATCCACGTGACAGGAAGCCTGACACTATTGCTGCAGCTCGGGAGGAAAGCGCACGTGCATGCCCCCACTCGAGACGAGGCCTGACTCCCCTGGGGAGACTCAGAAGCACCCCAAGATCCATGGCAACACTGGAGAGGAATCCTCAGGTTCCGGCCCCGACTCCACACAAGGACTGAGGCCCCGGCATGGACGGGAGAGGAATCCCGAGAGGTCCCCTAGCAACTCGCAGGGGGTCTGGCCTTTCCTGAGGCCACCAGAGCGGGTCCCTGAGGTCCCCGTCGTAACTCGAGAAGACCGGCAGCAACTCGAGAAAATCCAGGAGGTTCTCCCCTCCAGGCGAGATGAGGCCCATTTCCGCTGAGGCGTCTCGAGGCTGATCACACCTCCCCTCTGGAACTTCGAAAGGGTCCTTCACACCCTTGGTGCAAATCAAGAAGTTCCCCGACATACCCGTCTCCACTCGAGAGGAATCACGAGGGTCCCGCCCACATCCAGAGGAGCCCCGTTTCCGCCTCGTAGCTCGAGATGAGGGATCCTTTCCCTGCTTCGTCGGGAAAGAGTTCCCGGCGTTCCCGTCGCATCTCAAGAGGAGGCCCTCTCAACAGGAACGGCAAGAGGAACTCCAGGGTCGTGCCACCATTCCAAGAGTCCCCCAGATGTCTCAGTCCATTCCAGAGGAACCTCTTTTCCCTTCACCGGCTCGTCTTTCACGCCGAGGATCGACTCACACCAAGGTGGCACGTGGCACAGCCCTGTGGGAAAGCCTCGTGGGAAAGCCTCGAGGGACAGCCTCGAGGGAAAGCCACAGATCCCTTGATCCACGTGACAGGAAGCGTGACACTACTGCTGCAGCTCGGGAGGAAAGCGCACGTGCATGCCCCCACTCGAGACGAGGCCTGACTCCCCTGGGGAGACTCAGAAGCACCCCAAGATCCATGGAAACACTGGAGAGGAATCCTCAGGTTCCGGCCCCGACTCCACACAAGGACTGAGGCCCCGGCATGGACGGGAGAGGAATCCCGAGAGGTCCCCTAGCAACTCGCATGGGGACTGGCCTTTCCTGAGGCCACCAGAGCGGGTCCCTGAGGTCCCCGTCGTAACTCGAGAAGACCTGCCGCAACTCGAGAAAATCCAGGAGGTTCTCCCCTCCAGGCGAAATGAGGCCCATTTCCACTGAGGCGTCTCGAGGCTGATCACACCTCCCCTCTGGAACTTCGAAAGGGTCCTTCACACCCTTGCTGCAAATCAAGAAGTTCCCCGACATACCCGTCTCCACTCGAGAGGAATCACGAGGGTCCCGCCCACATCCAGAGGAGCCCCGTTTCCGCCTCGTAGCTCGAGATGAGGGATCCTTTCCCTGCTTCGTCGGGAAAGAGTTCCCGGCGTTCCCGTCGCATCTCAAGAGGAGGCCCTCTCAACAGGAACGGCAAGAGGAACTCCAGGGTCGTGCCACCATTCCAAGAGTCCCCCAGATGTCTCAGTCCATTCCAGAGGAACCTCTTTTCCCTTCACCGGCTCGTCTTTCACGCCGAGGATCGACTCACACCAAGGTGGCACGTGGCACAGCCCTGTGGGAAAGCCTCGTGGGAAAGCCTCGAGGGACAGCCTCGAGGGAAAGCCACAGATCCCTTGATCCACGTGACAGGAAGCGTGACACTACTGCTGCAGCTCGGGAGGAAAGCGCACGTGCATGCCCCCACTCGAGACGAGGCCTGACTCCCCTGGGGAGACTCAGAAGCACCCCAAGATCCATGGCAACACTGGAGAGGAATCCTCAGGTTCCGGCCCCGACTCCACACAAGGACTGAGGCCCCGGCATGGACGGGAGAGGAATCCCGAGAGGTCCCCTAGCAACTCGCATGGGGACTGGCCTTTCCTGAGGCCACCAGAGCGGGTCCCTGAGGTCCCCGTCGTAACTCGAGAAGACCTGCCGCAACTCGAGAAAATCCAGGAGGTTCTCCCCTCCAGGCGAAATGAGGCCCATTTCCACTGAGGCGTCTCGAGGCTGATCACACCTCACCTCTGGAACTTCGAAAGGGTCCTTCACACCCTTGCTGCAAATCAAGAAGTTCCCCGACATACCCGTCTCCACTCGAGAGGAATCACGAGGGTCCCGCCCACATCCAGAGGAGCCCCGTTTCCGCCTCGTCGCTCGAGATGAGGGATCCTTTCCCTGCTTCGTCGGGAAAGAGTTCCCGGCGTTCCCGTCGCATCTCAAGAGGAGGCCCTCTCAACAGGAACGGCGAGAGGAACTCCAGGGTCGTGCCACCATTCCAAGAGTCCCCCAGATGTCTCAGTCCATTCCAGAGGAACCACTTTTCCCTTCACCGGCTCGTCTTTCACGCCGAGGATCGACTCACACCAAGGTGGCACGTGGCACAGCCCTGTGGGAAAGCCTCGTGGGAAAGCCTCGAGGGACAGCCTCGAGGGAAAGCCACAGATCCCTTGATCCACGTGACAGGAAGCGTGACACTACTGCTGCAGCTCGGGAGGAAAGCGCACGTGCATGCCCCCACTCGAGACGTGGCCTGACTCCCCTGGGGAGACTCAGAAGCACCCCGAGTACCCTGGCAACACTGGAGAGGAATCCTCAGGTTCCGGCCCCGACTCCACACAAGGACTGAGGCCCCGGCATGGATGGGAGAGGAATCCCGAGAGGTCCCCTAGCAACTCGCATGGGGACTGGCCTTTCCTGAGGCCACCAGAGCGGGTCCCTGAGGTCCCCGTCGTAACTCGAGAAGACCTGCCGCAACTCGAGAAAATCCAGGAGGTTCTCCCCTCCAGGCGAGATGAGGCCCATTTCCGCTGAGGCGTCTCGAGGCTGATCACACCTAACCTCTGGAATTTCGAAAGGATCCTTCACACCCTTGGTGCAAATCAAGAAGTTCCCCGACATACCCGTCTCCACTCGAGAGGAATCACGAGGGTCCCGCCCACATCCAGAGGAGCCCCGTTTCGGCCTCGTAGGTCGAGATGAGGGATCCTTTCCCTGCTTCGTCGGGAAAGAGTTCCCGGCGTTCCCGTCGCATCTCAAGTGGAGGCCCTCTCAACAGGAACGGCGAGAGGAACTCCAGGGTCGTGCCACCATTCCAAGAGTCTCCCAGATGTCTCAGTCCATTCCAGAGGAACCTCTTTTCCCTTCACCGGCTCGTCTTTCACGCCGAGGATCGACTCACACCAAGGTGGCACGTGGCACAGCCCTGTGGGAAAGCCTCGTGGGAAAGCCTCGAGGGACAGCCTCGAGGGAAAGCCACAGATCCCTTGATCCACGTGACAGGATGCGTGACACTACTGCTGCAGCTCGGGAGGAAAGCGCACGTGCATGCCCCCACTCGAGACGAGGCCTGACTCCCCTGGGGAGACTCAGAAGCACCCCAAGATCCATGGCAACACTGGAGAGGAATCCTCAGGTTCCGGCCCCGACTCCACACAAGGACTGAGGCCCCGGCATGGACGGGAGAGGAATCCCGAGAGGTCCCCTAGCAACTCGCATGGGGACTGGCCTTTCCTGAGGCCACCAGAGCGGGTCCCTGAGGTCCCCGTCGTAACTCGAGAAGACCTGCCGCAACTCGAGAAAATCCAGGAGGTTCTCCCCTCCAGGCGAAATGAGGCCCATTTCCACTGAGGCGTCTCGAGGCTGATCACACCTCACCTCTGGAACTTCGAAAGGGTCCTTCACACCCTTGCTGCAAATCAAGAAGTTCCCCGACCTAGCCGTCTCCACTCGAGAGGAATCACGAGGGTCCCGCCCACATCCAGAGGAGCCCCGTTTCCGCCTCGTAGCTCGAGATGAGGGATCCTTTCCCTGCTTCGTCGGGAAAGAGTTCCCGGCGTTCCCGTCGCATCTCAAGAGGAGGCCCTCTCAACAGGAACGGCGAGAGGAACTCCAGGGTCGTGCCACCATTCCAAGAGTCCCCCAGATGTCTCAGTCCATTCCAGAGGAACCTCTTTTCCCTTCACCGGCTCGTCTTTCACGCCGAGGATCGACTCACACGAAGGTGGCACGTGGCACAGCCCTGTGGGAAAGCCTCGTGGGAAAGCCTCGAGGGACAGCCTCGAGGGAAAGCCACAGATCCCTTGATCCACGTGACAGGAAGCGTGACACTACTGCTGCAGCTCGGGAGGAAAGCGCACGTGCATGCCCCCACTCGAGACGAGGCCTGACTCCCCTGGGGAGACTCAGAAGCACCCCAAGATCCATGGCAACACTGGAGAGGAATCCTCAGGTTCCGGCCCCGACTCCACACAAGGACTGAGGCCCCGGCATGGACGGGAGAGGAATCCCGAGAGGTCCCCTAGCAACTCGCATGGGGACTGGCCTTTCCTGAGGCCAGCAGAGCGGGTCCCTGAGGTCCCCGTCGTAACTCGAGAAGACCTGCCGCAACTCGAGAAAATCCAGGAGGTTCTCCCCTCCAGGCGAGATGAGGCCCATTTCCGCTGAGGCGTCTCGAGGCTGATCACACCTCACCTCTGGAACTTCGAAAGGGTCCTTCACACCCTTGGTGCAAATCAAGAAGTTCCCCGAAATACCCGTCTCCACTCGAGAGGAATCACGAGGGTCCCGCCCACATCCAGAGGAGCCCCGTTTCCGCCTCGTCGCTCGAGATGAGGGATCCTTTCCCTGCTTCGTCGGGAATGAGTTCCCGGCGTTCCCGTCGCATCTCAAGAGGAGGCCCTCTCAACAGGAACGGCGAGAGGAACTCCAGGGTCGTGCCACCATTCCAAGAGTCCCCCAGATGTCTCAGTCCATTCCAGAGGAACCTCTTTTCCCTTCACCGGCTCGTCTTTCACGCCGAGGATCGACTCACACCAAGGTGGCACGTGGCACAGCCCTGTGGGAAAGCCTCGTGGGAAAGCCTCGAGGGACAGCCTCGAGGGAAAGCCACAGATCCCTTGATCCCCGTGACAGGAAGCGTGACACTACTGCTGCAGCTCGGGAGGAAAGCGCACGTGCATGCCCCCACTCGAGACGAGGCCTGACTCCCCTGGGGAGACGCAGAAGCACCCCAAGATCCATGGCAACACTGGAGAGGAATCCTCAGGTTCCGGCCCCGACTCCACACAAGGACTGAGGCCCCGGCATGGACGGGAGAGGAATCCCGAGAGGTCCCCTAGCAACTCGCATGGGGACTGGCCTTTCCTGAGGCCACCAGAGCGGGTCCCTGAGGTCCCCGTCGTAACACGAGAAGACCTGCCGCAACTCGAGAAAATCCAGGAGGTTCTCCCCTCCAGGCGAAATGAGGCCCATTTCCACTGAGGCGTCTCGAGGCTGATCACACCTCACCTCTGGAACTTCGAAAGGGTCCTTCACACCCTTGCTGCAAATCAAGAAGTTCCCCGACATACCCGTCTCCACTCGAGAGGAATCACGAGGGTCCCGCCCACATCCAGAGGAGCCCCGTTTCCGCCTCGTCGCTCGAGATGAGGGATCCTTTCCCTGCTTCGTCGGGAAAGAGTTCCCGGCGTTCCCGTCGCATCTCAAGAGGAGGCCCTCTCAACAGGAACGGCGAGAGGAACTCCAGGGTCGTGCCACCATTCCAAGAGTCCCCCAGATGTCTCAGTCCATTCCAGAGGAACCTCTTTTCCCTTCACCGGCTCGTCTTTCACGCCGAGGATCGACTCACACCAAGGTGGCACGTGGCACAGCCCTGTGGGAAAGCCTCGTGGGAAAGCCTCGAGGGACAGCCTCGAGGGAAAGCCACAGATCCCTTGATCCACGTGACAGGAAGCGTGACACTACTGCTGCAGCTCGGGAGGAAAGCCACGTGCATGCCCCCACTCGAGACGAGGCCTGACTCCCCTGGGGAGACTCAGAAGCACCCCAAGATCCATGGCAACACTGGAGAGGAATCCTCAGGTTCCGGCCCCGACTCCACACAAGGACTGAGGCCCCGGCATGGACGGGAGAGGAATCCCGAGAGGTCCCCTAGCAACTCGCAGGGGGTCTGGCCTTTCCTGAGGCCACCAGAGCGGGTCCCTGAGGTCCCCGTCGTAACTCGAGAAGACCGGCAGCAACTCGAGAAAATCCAGGAGGTTCTCCCCTCCAGGCGAGATGAGGCCCATTTCCGCTGAGGCGTCTCGAGGCTGATCACACCTCCCCTCTGGAACTTCGAAAGGGTCCTTCACACCCTTGGTGCAAATCAAGAAGTTCCCCGACATACCCGTCTCCACTCGAGAAGAATCACGAGGGTCCCGCCCACATCCAGAGGAGCCCCGTTTCCGCCTCGTAGCTCGAGATGAGGGATCCTTTCCCTGCTTCGTCGGGAAAGAGTTCCCGGCGTTCCCGTCGCATCTCAAGAGGAGACCCTCTCAACAGGAACGGCAAGAGGAACTCCAGGGTCGTGCCACCATTCCAAGAGTCCCCCAGATGTCTCAGTCCATTCCAGAGGAACCTCTTTTCCCTTCACCGGCTCGTCTTTCACGCCGAGGATCGACTCACACCAAGGTGGCACGTGGCACAGCCCTGTGGGAAAGCCTCGTGGGAAAGCCTCGAGGGACAGCCTCGAGGGAAAGCCACAGATCCCTTGATCCACGTGACAGGAAGCGTGACACTACTGCTGCAGCTCGGGAGGAAAGCGCACGTGCATGCCCCCACTCGAGACGTGGCCTGACTCCCCTGGGGAGACTCAGAAGCACCCCAAGATCCATGGCAACACTGGAGAGGAATCCTCAGGTTCCGGCCCCGACTCCACACAAGGACTGAGGCCCCGGCATGGACGGGAGAGGAATCCCGAGAGGTCCCCTAGCAACTCGCATGGGGACTGGCCTTTCCTGAGGCCACCAGAGCGGGTCCCTGAGGTCCCCGTCGTAACTCGAGAAGACCTGCCGCAACTCGAGAAAATCCAGGAGGTTCTCCCCTCCAGGCGAAATGAGGCCCATTTCCACTGAGGCGTCTCGAGGCTGATCACACCTCACCTCTGGAACTTCGAAAGGGTCCTTCACACCCTTGCTGCAAATCAAGAAGTTCCCCGACATACCCGTCTCCACTCGAGAGGAATCACGAGGGTCCCGCCCACATCCAGAGGAGCCCCGTTTCCGCCTCGTCGCTCGAGATGAGGGATCCTTTCCCTGCTTCGTCGGGAAAGAGTTCCCGGCGTTCCCGTCGCATCTCAAGAGGAGGCCCTCTCAACAGGAACGGCGAGAGGAACTCCAGGGTCGTGCCACCATTCCAAGAGTCCCCCAGATGTCTCAGTCCATTCCAGAGGAACCACTTTTCCCTTCACCGGCTCGTCTTTCACGCCGAGGATCGACTCACACCAAGGTGGCACGTGGCACAGCCCTGTGGGAAAGCCTCGTGGGAAAGCCTCGAGGGACAGCCTCGAGGGAAAGCCACAGATCCCTTGATCCACGTGACAGGAAGCGTGACACTACTGCTGCAGCTCGGGAGGAAAGCGCACGTGCATGCCCCCACTCGAGACGAGGCCTGACTCCCCTGGGGAGACGCAGAAGCACCCCAAGATCCATGGCAACACTGGAGAGGAATCCTCAGGTTCCGGCCCCGACTCCACACAAGGACTGAGGCCTCGGCATGGACGGGAGAGGAATCCCGAGAGGTCCCCTAGCAACTCGCATGGGGACTGGCCTTTCCTGAGGCCACCAGAGCGGGTCCCTGAGGTCCCCGTCGTAACTCGAGAAGACCTGCCGCAACTCGAGAAAATCCAGGAGGTTCTCCCCTCCAGGCGAAATGAGGCCCATTTCCACTGAGGCGTCTCGAGGCTGATCACACCTCACCTCTGGAACTTCGAAAGGGTCCTTCACACCCTTGCTGCAAATCAAGAAGTTCCCCGACATACCCGTCTCCACTCGAGAGGAATCACGAGGGTCCCGCCCACATCCAGAGGAGCCCCGTTTCCGCCTCGTCGCTCGAGATGAGGGATCCTTTCCCTGCTTCGTCGGGAAAGAGTTCCCGGCGTTCCCGTCGCATCTCAAGAGGAGGCCCTCTCAACAGGAACGGCGAGAGGAACTCCAGGGTCGTGCCACCATTCCAAGAGTCCCCCAGATGTCTCAGTCCATTCCAGAGGAACCTCTTTTCCCTTCACCGGCTCATCTTTCACGCCGAGGATCGACTCACACCAAGGTGGCACGTGGCACAGCCCTGTGGGAAAGCCTCGTGGGAAAGCCTCGAGGGACAGCCTCGAGGGAAAGCCACAGATCCCTTGATCCACGTGACAGGAAGCGTGACACTACTGCTGCAGCTCGGGAGGAAAGCGCACGTGCATGCCCCCACTCGAGACGAGGCCTGACTCCCCTGGGGAGACGCAGAAGCACCCCAAGATCCATGGCAACACTGGAGAGGAATCCTCAGGTTCCGGCCCCGTCTCCACACAAGGACTGAGGCCCCAGCATGGACGGGAGAGGAATCCCGAGAGGTCCCCTAGCAACTCGCATGGGGACTGGCCTTTCCTGAGGCCACCAGAGCGGGTCCCTGAGGTCCCCGTCGTAACTCGAGAAGACCTGCCGCAACTCGAGAAAATCCAGGAGGTTCTCCCCTCCAGGCGAGATGAGGCCCATTTCCGCTGAGGCGTCTCGAGGCTGATCACACCTCACCTCTGGAACTTCGAAAGGGTCCTTCACACCCTTGGTGCAAATCAAGAAGTTCCCCGAAATACCCGTCTCCACTCGAGAGGAATCACGAGGGTCCCGCCCTCATCCAGAGGAGCCCCGTTTCCGCCTCGTAGCTCGAGATGAGGGATCCTTTCCCTGCTTCGTCGGGAAAGAGTTCCCGGCGTTCCCGTCGCATCTCAAGAGGAGGCCCTCTCAACAGGAACGGCGAGAGGAACTCCAGGGTCGTGCCACCATTCCAAGAGTCCCCCAGATGTCTCAGTCCATTCCAGAGGAACCTCTTTTCCCTTCACCGGCTCGTCTTTCACGCCGAGGATCGACTCACACCAAGGTGGCACGTGGCACAGCCCTGTGGGAAAGCCTCGTGGGAAAGCCTCGAGGGACAGCCTCGAGGGAAAGCCACAGATCCCTTGATCCACGTGACAGGAAGCGTGACACTACTGCTGCAGCTCGGGAGGAAAGCGCACGTGCATGCCCCCACTCGAGACGTGGCCTGACTCCCCTGGGGAGACTCAGAAGCACCCCGAGTACCCTGGCAACACTGGAGAGGAATCCTCAGGTTCCGGCCCCGACTCCACACAAGGACTGAGGCCCCGGCATGGATGGGAGAGGAATCCCGAGAGGTCCCCTAGCAACTCGCATGGGGACTGGCCTTTCCTGAGGCCACCAGAGCGGGTCCCTGAGGTCCCCGTCGTAACTCGAGAAGACCTGCCGCAACTCGAGAAAATCCAGGAGGTTCTCCCCTCCAGGCGAGATGAGGCCCATTTCCGCTGAGGCGTCTCGAGGCTGATCACACCTAACCTCTGGAATTTCGAAAGGATCCTTCACACCCTTGGTGCAAATCAAGAAGTTCCCCGACATACCCGTCTCCACTCGAGAGGAATCACGAGGGTCCCGCCCACATCCAGAGGAGCCCCGTTTCGGCCTCGTAGGTCGAGATGAGGGATCCTTTCCCTGCTTCGTCGGGAAAGAGTTCCCGGCGTTCCCGTCGCATCTCAAGTGGAGGCCCTCTCAACAGGAACGGCGAGAGGAACTCCAGGGTCGTGCCACCATTCCAAGAGTCTCCCAGATGTCTCAGTCCATTCCAGAGGAACCTCTTTTCCCTTCACCGGCTCGTCTTTCACGCCGAGGATCGACTCACACCAAGGTGGCACGTGGCACAGCCCTGTGGGAAAGCCTCGTGGGAAAGCCTCGAGGGACAGCCTCGAGGGAAAGCCACAGATCCCTTGATCCACGTGACAGGAAGCGTGACACTACTGCTGCAGCTCGGGAGGAAAGCGCACGTGCATGCCCCCACTCGAGACGAGGCCTGACTCCCCTGGGGAGACTCAGAAGCACCCCAAGATCCATGGCAACACTGGAGAGGAATCCTCAGGTTCCGGCCCCGACTCCACACAAGGACTGAGGCCCCGGCATGGACGGGAGAGGAATCCCGAGAGGTCCCCTAGCAACTCGCATGGGGACTGGCCTTTCCTGAGGCCACCAGAGCGGGTCCCTGAGGTCCCCGTCGTAACTCGAGAAGACCTGCCGCAACTCGAGAAAATCCAGGAGGTTCTCCCCTCCAGGCGAAATGAGGCCCATTTCCACTGAGGCGTCTCGAGGCTGATCACACCTCACCTCTGGAACTTCGAAAGGGTCCTTCACACCCTTGCTGCAAATCAAGAAGTTCCCCGACCTAGCCGTCTCCACTCGAGAGGAATCACGAGGGTCCCGCCCACATCCAGAGGAGCCCCGTTTCCGCCTCGTCGCTCGAGATGAGGGATCCTTTCCCTGCTTCCTCGGGAAAGAGTTCCCGGCGTTCCCGTCGCATCTCAAGAGGAGGCCCTCTCAACAGGAACGGCGAGAGGAACTCCAGGGTCGTGCCACCATTCCAAGAGTCCCCCAGATGTCTCAGTCCATTCCAGAGGAACCTCTTTTCCCTTCACCGGCTCGTCTTTCACGCCGAGGATCGACTCACACCAAGGTGGCACGTGGCACAGCCCTGTGGGAAAGCCTCGTGGGAAAGCCTCGAGGGACAGCCTCGAGGGAAAGCCACAGATCCCTTGATCCACGTGACAGGAAGCGTGACACTACTGCTGCAGCTCGGGAGGAAAGCGCACGTGCATGCCCCCACTCGAGACGAGGCCTGACTCCCCTGGGGAGACTCAGAAGCACCCCAAGATCCATGGCAACACTGGAGAGGAATCCTCAGGTTCCGGCCCCGACTCCACACAAGGACTGAGGCCCCGGCATGGACGGGAGAGGAATCCCGAGAGGTCCCCTAGCAACTCGCATGGGGACTGGCCTTTCCTGAGGCCAGCAGAGCGGGTCCCTGAGGTCCCCGTCGTAACTCGAGAAGACCTGCCGCAACTCGAGAAAATCCAGGAGGTTCTCCCCTCCAGGCGAGATGAGGCCCATTTCCGCTGAGGCGTCTCGAGGCTGATCACACCTCACCTCTGGAACTTCGAAAGGGTCCTTCACACCCTTGGTGCAAATCAAGAAGTTCCCCGAAATACCCGTCTCCACTCGAGAGGAATCACGAGGGTCCCGCCCACATCCAGAGGAGCCCCGTTTCCGCCTCGTCGCTCGAGATGAGGGATCCTTTCCCTGCTTCGTCGGGAATGAGTTCCCGGCGTTCCCGTCGCATCTCAAGAGGAGGCCCTCTCAACAGGAACGGCGAGAGGAACTCCAGGGTCGTGCCACCATTCCAAGAGTCCCCCAGATGTCTCAGTCCATTCCAGAGGAACCTCTTTTCCCTTCACCGGCTCATCTTTCACGCCGAGGATCGACTCACACCAAGGTGGCACGTGGCACAGCCCTGTGGGAAAGCCTCGTGGGAAAGCCTCGAGGGACAGCCTCGAGGGAAAGCCACAGATCCCTTGATCCACGTGACAGGAAGCGTGACACTACTGCTGCAGCTCGGGAGGAAAGCGCACGTGCATGCCCCCACTCGAGACGAGGCCTGACTCCCCTGGGGAGACTCAGAAGCACCCCAAGATCCATGGCAACACTGGAGAGGAATCCTCAGGTTCCGGCCCCGACTCCACACAAGGACTGAGGCCCCGGCATGGACGGGAGAGGAATCCCGAGAGGTCCCCTAGCAACTCGCATGGGGACTGGCCTTTCCTGAGGCCACCAGAGCGGGTCCCTGAGGTCCCCGTCGTAACTCGAGAAGACCTGCCGCAACTCGAGAAAATCCAGGAGGTTCTCCCCTCCAGGCGAAATGAGGCCCATTTCCACTGAGGCGTCTCGAGGCTGATCACACCTCACCTCTGGAACTTCGAAAGGGTCCTTCACACCCTTGCTGCAAATCAAGAAGTTCCCCGACATACCCGTCTCCACTCGAGAGGAATCACGAGGGTCCCGCCCACATCCAGAGGAGCCCCGTTTCCGCCTCGTAGCTCGAGATGAGGGATCCTTTCCCTGCTTCGTCGGGAAAGAGTTCCCGGCGTTCCCGTCGCATCTCAAGAGGAGGCCCTCTCAACAGGAACGGCGAGAGGAACTCCAGGGTCGTGCCACCATTCCAAGAGTCCCCCAGATGTCTCAGTCCATTCCAGAGGAACCTCTTTTCCCTTCACCGGCTCGTCTTTCACGCCGAGGATCGACTCACACCAAGGTGGCACGTGGCACAGCCCTGTGGGAAAGCCTCGTGGGAAAGCCTCGAGGGACAGCCTCGAGGGAAAGCCACAGATCCCTTGATCCACGTGACAGGAAGCGTGACACTACTGCTGCAGCTCGGGAGGAAAGCGCACGTGCATGCCCCCACTCGAGACGAGGCCTGACTCCCCTGGGGAGACTCAGAAGCACCCCAAGATCCATGGCAACACTGGAGAGGAATCCTCAGGTTCCGGCCCCGACTCCACACAAGGACTGAGGCCCCGGCATGGACGGGAGAGGAATCCCGAGAGGTCCCCTAGCAACTCGCATGGGGACTGGCCTTTCCTGAGGCCAGCAGAGCGGGTCCCTGAGGTCCCCGTCGTAACTCGAGAAGACCTGCCGCAACTCGAGAAAATCCAGGAGGTTCTCCCCTCCAGGCGAGATGAGGCCCATTTCCGCTGAGGCGTCTCGAGGCTGATCACACCTCACCTCTGGAACTTCGAAAGGGT
This sequence comes from Budorcas taxicolor, assembly GCF_023091745.1. Lineage (NCBI taxonomy): Eukaryota > Metazoa > Chordata > Mammalia > Artiodactyla > Bovidae > Budorcas > Budorcas taxicolor. The sequence continues at coordinate 77,569 of NW_026292051.1, forward strand.
CCTTCACACCCTTGGTGCAAATCAAGAAGTTCCCCGAAATACCCGTCTCCACTCGAGAGGAATCACGAGGGTCCCGCCCACATCCAGAGGAGCCCCGTTTCCGCCTCGTCGCTCGAGATGAGGGATCCTTTCCCTGCTTCGTCGGGAATGAGTTCCCGGCGTTCCCGTCGCATCTCAAGAGGAGGCCCTCTCAACAGGAACGGCGAGAGGAACTCCAGGGTCGTGCCACCATTCCAAGAGTCCCCCAGATGTCTCAGTCCATTCCAGAGGAACCTCTTTTCCCTTCACCGGCTCGTCTTTCACGCCGAGGATCGACTCACACCAAGGTGGCACGTGGCACAGCCCTGTGGGAAAGCCTCGTGGGAAAGCCTCGAGGGACAGCCTCGAGGGAAAGCCACAGATCCCTTGATCCACGTGACAGGAAGCGTGACACTACTGCTGCAGCTCGGGAGGAAAGCGCACGTGCATGCCCCCACCCGAGACGAGGCCTGACTCCCCTGGGGAGACTCAGAAGCACCCCAAGATCCATGGCAACACTGGAGAGGAATCCTCAGGTTCCGGCCCCGACTCCACACAAGGACTGAGGCCCCGGCATGGACGGGAGAGGAATCCCGAGAGGTCCCCTAGCAACTCGCATGGGGACTGGCCTTTCCTGAGGCCACAAGAGCGGGTCACTGAGGTCCCCGTCGTAACTCGAGAAGACCTGCCGCAACTCGAGAAAATCCAGGAAGTTCTCCCCTCCAGGCGAAATGAGGCCCATTTCCACTGAGGCGTCTCGAGGCTGATCACACCTCACCTCTGGAACTTCGAAAGGGTCCTTCACACCCTTGCTGCAAATCAAGAAGTTCCCCGACATACCCGTCTCCACTCGAGAGGAATCACGAAGGTCCCGCCCACATCCAGAGGAGCCCCGTTTCCGCCTCGTCGCTCGAGATGAGGGATCCTTTCCCTGCTTCGTCGGGAAAGAGTTCCCGGCGTTCCCGTCGCATCTCAAGAGGAGGCCCTCTCAACAGGAACGGCGAGAGGAACTCCAGGGTCGTGCCACCATTCCAAGAGTCCCCCAGATGTCTCAGTCCATTCCAGAGGAACCTCTTTTCCCTTCACCGGCTCGTCTTTCACGCCGAGGATCGACTCACACCAAGGTGGCACGTGGCACAGCCCTGTGGGAAAGCCTCGTGGGAAAGCCTCGAGGGACAGCCTCGAGGGAAAGCCACAGATCCCTTGATCCACGTGACAGGAAGCGTGACACTACTGCTGCAGCTCGGGAGGAAAGCGCACGTGCATGCCCCCACTCGAGACGAGGCCTGACTCCCCTGGGGAGACTCAGAAGCACCCCAAGATCCATGGCAACACTGGAGAGGAATCCTCAGGTTCCGGCCCCGACTCCACACAAGGACTGAGGCCCCAGCATGGACGGGAGAGGAATCCCGAGAGGTCCCCTAGCAACTCGCATGGGGACTGGCCTTTCCTGAGGCCACCAGAGCGGGTCCCTGAGGTCCCCGTCGTAACTCGAGAAGACCTGCTGCAACTCGAGAAAATCCAGGAGGTTCTCCCCTCCAGGCGAGATGAGGCCCATTTCCGCTGAGGCGTCTCGAGGCTGATCACACCTCACCTCTGGAACTTCGAAAGGATCCTTCACACCCTTGGTGCAAATCAAGAAGTTCCCCGACATACCCGTCTCCACTCGAGAGGAATCACGAGGGTCCCGCCCACATCCAGAGGAGCCCCGTTTCCGCCTCGTAGCTCGAGATGAGGGATCCTTTCCCTGCTTCGTCGGGAAAGAGTTCCCGGCGTTCCCGTCGCATCTCAAGAGGAGGCCCTCTCAACAGGAACGGCGAGAGGAACTCCAGGGTCGTGCCACCATTCCAAGAGTCCCCCAGATGTCTCAGTCCATTCCAGAGGAACCTCTTTTCCCTTCACCGGCTCGTCTTTCACGCCGAGGATCGACTCACACCAAGGTGGCACGTGGCACAGCCCTGTGGGAAAGCCTCGTGGGAAAGCCTCGAGGGACAGCCTCGAGGGAAAGCCACAGATCCCTTGATCCATGTGACAGGAAGCGTGACACTACTGCTGCAGCTCGGGAGGAAAGCGCACGTGCATGCCCCCACTCGAGACGAGGCCTGACTCCCCTGGGGAGACTCAGAAGCACCCCAAGATCCATTGCAACACTGGAGAGGAATCCTCAGGTTCCGGCCCAGACTCCACACAAGGACTGAGGCCCCGGCATGGACGGGAGAGGAATCCCGAGAGGTCCCCTAGCAACTCGCATGGGGACTGGCCTTTCCTGAGGCCACCAGAGCGGGTCCCTGAGGTCCCCGTCGTAACTCGAGAAGACCTGCCGCAACTCGAGAAAATCCAGGAGGTTCTCCCCTCCAGGCGAGATGAGGCCCATTTCCGCTGAGGCGTCTCGAGGCTGATCACACCTCACCTCTGGAACTTCCAAAGGGTCCTTCACACCCTTGGTGCAAATCAAGAAGTTCCCCGACATACCCGTCTCCACTCGAGAGGAATCACGAGGGTCCCGCCCACATCCAGAGGAGCCCCGTTTCGGCCTCGTAGCTCCAGATGAGGGATCCTTTCCCTGCTTCGTCGGGAAAGAGTTCCCGGCGTTCCCGTCGCATCTCAAGAGGAGGCCCTCTCAACAGGAACGGCGAGAGGAACTCCAGGGTCGTGCCACCATTCCAAGAGTCCCCCAGATGTCTGAGTCCATTCCAGAGGAACCTCTTTTCCCTTCACCGGCGCGTCTTTCACGCCGAGGATCGACTCACACCAAGGTGGCACGTGGCACAGCCCTGTGGGAAAGCCTCGTAGGAAAGCCTCGAGGGACAGCCTCGAGGGAAAGCCACAGATCCCTTGATCCACGTGACAGGAAGCGTGACACTACTGCTGCAGCTCGGGAGGAAAGCGCACGTGCATGCCCCCACTCGAGACGAGGCCTGACTCCCCTGGGGAGACTCAGAAGCACCCCGAGATCCCTGGCAACACTGGAGAGGAATCCTCAGGTTCCGGCCCCGACTCCACACAAGGACTGAGGCCCCGGCATGGACGGGAGAGGAATCCCGAGAGGTCCCCTAGCAACTCGCATGGGGACTGGCCTTTCCTGAGGCCACCAGAGCGGGTCCCTGAGGTCCCCGTCGTAACTCGAGAAGACCTGCCGCAACTCGAGAAAATCCAGGAGGTTCTCCCCTCCAGGCGAGATGAGGCCCATTTCCGCTGAGGCGTCTCGAGGCTGATCACACCTCACCTCTGGAACTTCGAAAGGATCCTTCACACCCTTGGTGCAAATCAAGAAGTTCCCCGACATACCCGTCTCCACTCGAGAGGAATCACGAGGGTCCCGCCCACATCCAGAGGAGCCCCGTTTCGGCCTCGTAGGTCGAGATGAGGGATCCTTTCCCTGCTTCCTCGGGAAAGAGTTCCCAGCGTTCCCGTCGCATCTCAAGAGGAGGCCCTCTCAACAGGAACGGCGAGAGGAACTCCAGGGTCGTGCCACCATTCCAAGAGTCCCCCAGATGTCTCAGTCCATTCCAGAGGAACCTCTTTTCCCTTCACCGGCTCGTCTTTCACGCCGAGGATCGACTCACACCAAGGTGGCACGTGGCACAGCCCTGTGGGAAAGCCTCGTGGGAAAGCCTCGAAGGACAGCCTCGAGGGAAAGCCACAGATCCCTTGATCCACGTGACAGGAAGCGTGACACTACTGCTGCAGCTCGGGAGGAAAGCGCACGTGCATGCCCCCACTCGAGACGAGGCCTGACTCCCCTGGGGAGACTCAGAAGCACCCCAAGATCCATGGCAACACTGGAGAGGAATCCTCAGGTTCCGGCCCCGACTCCACACAAGGACTGAGGCCCCGGCATGGACGGGAGAGGAATCCCGAGAGGTCCCCTAGCAACTCGCATGGGGACTGGCCTTTCCTGAGGCCACCAGAGCGGGTCCCTGAGGTCCCCGTCGTAACTCGAGAAGACCTGCCGCAACTCGAGAAAATCCAGGAGGTTCTTCCCTCCAGGCGAGATGAGGCCCATTTCCGCTGAGGCGTCTCGAGGCTGATCACACCTCACCTCTGGAACTTCGAAAGGGTCCTTCACACCCTTGGTGCAAATCAAGAAGTTCCCCGACCTAGCCGTCTCCACTCGAGAGGAATCACGAGGGTCCCGCCCACATCCAGAGGAGCCCCGTTTCCGCCTCGTAGCTCGAGATGAGGGATCCTTTCCCTGCTTCGTCGGGAAAGAGTTCCCGGCGTTCCCGTCGCATCTCAAGAGGAGGTCCTCTCAACAGGAACGGCGAGAGGAACTCCAGGGTCGTGCCACCATTCCAAGAGTCCCCCAGATGTCTCAGTCCATTCCAGAGGAACCTCTTTTCCCTTCACCGGCTCGTCTTTCACGCCGAGGATCGACTCACACCAAGGTGGCACGTGGCACAGCCCTGTGGGAAAGCCTCGTGGGAAAGCCTCGAGGGACAGCCTTGAGGGAAAGCCACAGAACCCTTGATCCACGTGACAGGAAGCGTGACACTACTGCTGCAGCTCGGGAGGAAATCGCACGTGATGCCCCCACTCGAGACGAGGCCTGACTCCCCTGGGGAGACTCAGAAGCACCCCAAGATCCATGGCAACACTGGAGAGGAATCCTCAGGTTCCGGCCCCGACTCCACACAAGGACTGAGGCCCCGGCATGGACGGGAGAGGAATCCCGAGAGGTTCCCCTAGCAACTCGCATGGGGTCTGGCCTTTCCTGAGTCCTCCAGAGCGGGTCCCTGAGGTCCCCGTCGTAACTCGAGAAGACCTGCCGCAACTCGAGAAAATCCAGGAGGTTCTCCCCTCCAGGCGAGATGAGGCCCATTTCCGCTGAGGCGTCTCGAGGCTGATCACACCTCACCTCTGGAACTTCCAAAGGGTCCTTCACACCCTTGGTGCAAATCAAGAAGTTCCCCGACATACCCGTCTCCACTCGAGAGGAATCACGAGGGTCCCGCCCACATCCAGAGGAGCCCCGTTTCGGCCTCGTAGCTCCAGATGAGGGATCCTTTCCCTGCTTCGTCGGGAAAGAGTTCCCGGCGTTCCCGTCGCATCTCAAGAGGAGGCCCTCTCAACAGGAACGGCGAGAGGAACTCCAGGGTCGTGCCACCATTCCAAGAGTCCCCCAGATGTCTGAGTCCATTCCAGAGGAACCTCTTTTCCCTTCACCGGCTCGTCTTTCACGCCGAGGATCGACTCACACCAAGGTGGCACGTGGCACAGCCCTGTGGGAAAGCCTCGTAGGAAAGCCTCGAGGGACAGCCTCGAGGGAAAGCCACAGATCCCTTGATCCACGTGACAGGAAGCGTGACACTACTGCTGCAGCTCGGGAGGAAAGCGCACGTGCATGCCCCCACTCGAGACGAGGCCTGACTCCCCTGGGGAGACTCAGAAGCACCCCGAGATCCATGGCAACACTGGAGAGGAATCCTCAGGTTCCGGCCCCGACTCCACACAAGGACTGAGGCCCCGGCATGGACGGGAGAGGAATCCCGAGAGGTCCCCTAGCAACTCGCATGGGGACTGGCCTTTCCTGAGGCCACCAGAGCGGGTCCCTGAGGTCCCCGTCGTAACTCGAGAAGACCTGCCGCAACTCGAGAAAATCCAGGAGGTTCTCCCCTCCAGGCGAGATGAGGCCCATTTCCGCTGAGGCATCTCGAGGCTGATCACACCTCACCTCTGGAACTTCGAAAGGATCCTTCACACCCTTGGTGCAAATCAAGAAGTTCCCCGACATACCCGTCTCCACTCGAGAGGAATCACGAGGGTCCCGCCCACATCCAGAGGATCCCCGTTTCGGCCTCGTAGGTCGAGATGAGGGATCCTTTCCCTGCTTCCTCGGGAAAGAGTTCCCGGCGTTCCCGTCGCATCTCAAGAGGAGGCCCTCTCAACAGGAACGGCGAGAGGAACTCCAGGGTCGTGCCACCATTCCAAGAGTCCCCCAGATGTCTCAGTCCATTCCAGAGGAACCTCTTTTCCCTTCACCGGCTCGTCTTTCACGCCGAGGATCGACTCACACCAAGGTGGCACGTGGCACAGCCCTGTGGGAAAGCCTAGTGGGAAAGCCTCGAAGGACAGCCTCGAGGGAAAGCCACAGATCCCTTGATCCACGTGACAGGAAGCGTGACACTACTGCTGCAGCTCGGGAGGAAAGCGCACGTGCATGCCCCCACTCGAGACGAGGCCTGACTCCCCTGGGGAGACTCAGAAGCACCCCAAGATCCATGGCAACACTGGAGAGGAATCCTCAGGTTCCGGCCCCGACTCCACACAAGGACTGAGGCCCCGGCATGGACGGGAGAGGAATCCCGAGAGGTCCCCTAGCAACTCGCAGGGGGTCTGGCCTTTCCTGAGGCCACCAGAGCGGGTCCCTGAGGTCCCCGTCATAACTCGAGAAGACCTGCCGCAACTCGAGAAAATCCAGGAGGTTCTCCCCTCCAGGCGAGATGAGGCCCATTTCCGCTGAGGCGTCTCGAGGCGGATCACACCTCACCTCTGGAACTTCGAAAGGGTCCTTCACACCCTTGGTGCAAATCAAGAAGTTCCCCGACCTAGCCGTCTCCACTCGAGAGGAATCACGAGGGTCCCGCCCACATCCAGAGGAGCCCCGTTTCCGCCTCGTAGCTCGAGATGAGGGATCCTTTCCCTGCTTCGTCGGGAAAGAGTTCCCGGCGTTCCCGTCGCATCTCAAGAGGAGGCCCTCTCAACAGGAACGGCGAGAGGAACTCCAGGGTCGTGCCACCATTCCAAGAGTCCCCCAGATGTCTCAGTCCATTCCAGAGGAACCTCTTTTCCCTTCACCGGCTCGTCTTTCACGCCGAGGATCGACTCACACCAAGGTGGCACGTGGCACAGCCCTGTGGGAAAGCCTCGTGGGAAAGCCTCGAGGGACAGCCTCGAGGGAAAGCCACAGATCCCTTGATCCACGTGACAGGAAGCGTGACACTACTGCTGCAGCTCGGGAGGAAAGCGCACGTGCATGCCCCCACTCGAGACGAGGCCTGACTCCCCTGGGGAGACTCAGAAGCACCCCAAGATCCATGGCAACACTGGAGAGGAATCCTCAGGTTCCGGCCCCGACTCCACACAAGGACTGAGGCCCCGGCATGGACGGGAGAGGAATCCCGAGAGGTCCCCTAGCAACTCGCATGGGGACTGGCCTTTCCTGAGGCCACCAGAGCGGGTCCCTGAGGTCCCCGTCGTAACTCGAGAAGACCTGCCGCAACTCGAGAAAATCCAGGAGGTTCTTCCCTCCAGGCGAGATGAGGCCCATTTCCGCTGAGGCGTCTCGAGGCTGATCACACCTCACCTCTGGAACTTCGAAAGGGTCCTTCACACCCTTGGTGCAAATCAAGAAGTTCCCCGACCTAGCCGTCTCCACTCGAGAGGAATCACGAGGGTCCCGCCCACATCCAGAGGAGCCCCGTTTCCGCCTCGTAGCTCGAGATGAGGGATCCTTTCCCTGCTTCGTCGGGAAAGAGTTCCCGGCGTTCCCGTCGCATCTCAAGAGGAGGTCCTCTCAACAGGAACGGCGAGAGGAACTCCAGGGTCGTGCCACCATTCCAAGAGTCCCCCAGATGTCTCAGTCCATTCCAGAGGAACCTCTTTTCCCTTCACCGGCTCGTCTTTCACGCCGAGGATCGACTCACACCAAGGTGGCACGTGGCACAGCCCTGTGGGAAAGCCTCGTGGGAAAGCCTCGAGGGACAGCCTCGAGGGAAAGCCACAGAACCCTTGATCCACGTGACAGGAAGCGTGACACTACTGCTGCAGCTCGGGAGGAAATCGCACGTGCATGCCCCCACTCGAGACGAGGCCTGACTCCCCTGGGGAGACTCAGAAGCACCCCAAGATCCATGGCAACACTGGAGAGGAATCCTCAGGTTCCGGCCCCGACTCCACACAAGGACTGAGGCCCCGGCATGGACGGGAGAGGAATCCCGAGAGGTTCCCCTAGCAACTCGCATGGGGTCTGGCCTTTCCTGAGTCCACCAGAGCGGGTCCCTGAGGTCCCCGTCGTAACTCGAGAAGACCTGCCGCAACTCGAGAAAATCCAGGAGGTTCTCCCCTCCAGGCGAGATGAGGCCCATTTCCGCTGAGGCGTCTCGAGGCTGATCACACCTCACCTCTGGAACTTCGAAAGGGTCCTTCACACCCTTGGAGCAAATCAAGAAGTTCCCCGACCTTGCCGTCTCCACTCGAAAGGAATCACGAGGGTCCCGCCCACATCCAGAGGAGCCCCGTTTCCGCCTCGTAGCTCGAGATGAGGGATCCTTTCCCTGCTTCGTCGGGAAAGAGTTCCCGGCGTTCCCGTCGCATCTCAAGAGGAGGCCCTCTCAACAGGAACGGCGAGAGGAACTCCAGGGTCGTGCCACCATTCCAAGAGTCCCCCAGATGTCTCAGTCCATTCCAGAGGAACCTCTTTTCCCTTCACCGGCTCGTCTTTCACGCCGAGGATCGACTCACACCAAGGTGGCACGTGGCACAGCCCTGTGGGAAAGCCTCGTGGGAAAGCCTCGAGGGACAGCCTCGAGGGAAAGCCACAGATCCCTTGATCCACGTGACAGGAAGCGTGACACTACTGCTGCAGCTCGGGAGGAAAGCGCACGTGCATGCCCCCACTCGAGACGAGGCCTGACTCCCCTGGGGAGACTCAGAAGCACCCCAAGATCCATGGCAACACTGGAGAGGAATCCTCAGGTTCCGGCCCCGACTCCACACAAGGACTGAGGCCCCGGCATGGACGGGAGAGGAATCCCGAGAGGTCCCCTAGCAACTCGCATGGGGACTGGCCTTTCCTGAGGCCACCAGAGCGGGTCCCTGAGGTCCCCGTCGTAACTCGAGAAGACCTGCCGCAACTCGAGAAAATCCAGGAGGTTCTCCCCTCCAGGCGAGATGAGGCCCATTTCCGCTGAGGCGTCTCGAGGCTGATCACACCTCACCTCTGGAACTTCGAAAGGGTCCTTCACACCCTTGGTGCAAATCAAGAAGTTCCCCGACATACCCGTCTCCACTCGAGAGGAATCACGAGGGTCCCGCCCATATCCAGAGGAGCCCCGTTTCCGCCTCGTAGCTCGAGATGAGGGATCCTTTCCCTGCTTCGTCGGGAAAGAGTTCCCGGCGTTCCCGTCGCATCTCAAGAGGAGGCCCTCTCAACAGGAACGGCGAGAGGAACTCCAGGGTCGTGCCACCATTCCAAGAGTCCCCCAGATGTCTCAGTCCATTCCAGAGGAACCTCTTTTCCATTCACCGGCTCGTCTTTCACGCCGAGGATCGACTCACACCAAGGTGGCACGTGGCACAGCCCTGTGGGAAAGCCTCGAGGGACAGCCTGGAAGGAAAGCCACAGATCCCTTGATCCACGTGACAGGAAGGGTGACACTACTGCTGCAGCTCGGGAGGAAAGCGCACGTGCATGCCCCCACTCGAGACGAGGCCTGACTCCCCTGGGGAGACTCAGAAGCACCCCAAGATCCATGGCAACACTGGAGAGGAATCCTCAGGTTCCGGCCCCGAATCCACACAAAGACTGAGGCCCTGGCATGGACGGGAGAGGAATCCCGAGAGGTCCCCTAGCAACTCGCATGGGGTCTGGCCTTTCCTGAGGCCACCAGAGCGGGTCCCTGAGGTCCCCGTCGTAACTCGAGAAGACCTGCCACAACTCGAGAAAATCCAGGAGGTTCTCCCCTCCAGGCGAGATGAGGCCCATTTCCGCTGAGGCGTCTCGAGGCTGATCACACCTCACCTCTGGAACTTCGAAAGGGTCCTTCACACCCTTGGTGCAAATCAAGAAGTTCCCCGACATACCCGTCTCCACTCGAGAGGAATCAGGAGGGTCCCGCCCACATCCAGAGGAGCCCCGTTTCCGCCTCGTAGCTCGAGATGAGGGATCCTTTCCCTGTTTCGTCGGGAAAGATTTCCCGGCGTTACCGTCGCATCTCAAGAGGAGCCCTCTCAACAGGAACGGCGAGAGGAACTCCAGGGTCGTGCCACCATTCCAAGAGTCCCCCAGATGTCTCAGTCCATTCCAGAGGAACCTCTTTTCCCTTCACCGGCTCGTCTTTCACGCCGAGGATCGACTCACACCAAGGTGGCACGTGGCACAGCCCTGTGGGAAAGCCTCGTGGGAAAGCCTCGAGGGACAGCCTCGAGGGAAAGCCACAGATCCCTTGATCCACGTGACAGGAAGCGTGACACTACTGCTGCAGCCTCGGGAGGAAAGCGCACGTGCATGCCCCCACTCGAGACGACGCCTGACTCCCCTGGGGAGACTCAGAAGCACCCCAAGATCCATGGCAACACTGGAGAGGAATCCTCAGGTTCCGGCCCCGACTCCACACAAGGACTGAGGCCCCGGCATGGACGGGAGAGGAATCCCGAGAGGTCCCCTAGCAACTCGCATGGGGACTGGCCTTTCCTGAGGCCACCAGAGCGGGTCCCTGAGGTGCCCGTCGTAACTCGAGAAGACCTGCCGCAACTCGAGAAAATCCAGGAGGTTCTTCACTCCAGGCGAGATGAGGCCCATTTCCGCTGAGGCGTCTCGAGGCTGATCACACCTCACCTCTAGAACTTCGAAAGGGTCCTTCACACCCCTTGGTTGCAAATCAAGAAGTTCCCCGACATACCCGTCTCCACTCGAGAGGAATCACGAGGGTCCCGCCCACATCCAGAGGAGCCCCGTTTCCGCCTCGTAGCTCGAGATGAGGGATCCTTTCCCTGCTTCGTCGGGAAAGAGTTCCCGGCGTTCCCGTCGCATCTCAAGTGGAGGCCCTCTCAACAGGAACGGCGAGAGGAACTCCAGGGTCGTGCCACCATTCCAAGAGTCCCCCAGATGTCTCAGTCCATTCCAGAGGAACCTCTTTTCCCTTCACCGGCTCGTCTTTCACGCCGAGGATCGACTCACACCAAGGTGGCACGTGGCACAGCCCTGTGGGAAAGCCTCGTGGGAAAGCCTCGAGGGACAGCCTCGAGGGAAAGCCACAGAACCCTTGATCCACGTGACAGGAAGCGGGACACTACTGCTGCAGCTCGGGAGGAAAGCGCACGTGCATACCCCCACTCGAGACGAGGCCTGACTCCCCTGGGGAGACTCAGAAGCACCCCAAGATCCATGGCAACACTGGAGAGGAATCCTCAGGTTCCGGCCCCGACTCCACACAAGGACTGAGGCCCCGGCATGGACGGGAGAGGAATCCCGAGAGGTCCCCTAGCAACTCGCATGGGGTCTGGCCTTTCCTGAGTCCACCAGAGCGGGTCCCTGAGGTCCCCGTCGTAACTCGAGAAGGCCTGCCGCAACTCGAGAAAATCCAGGAGGTTCTCCCCTCCAGGCGAGATGAGGCCCATTTCCGCTGAGGCGTCTCGAGGCTGATCACACCTCACCTCTGGAACTTCGAAAGGCTCCTTCACACCCTTGGTGCAAATCAAGAAGTTCCCCGACATACCCGTCTCCACTCGAGAGGAATCACGAGGGTCCCGCCCACATCCAGAGGAGCCCCGTTTCCGCCTCGTAGCTCGAGATGAGGGATCCTTTCCCTGCTTCGTCGGGAAAGAGTTCCCGGCGTTCCCGTCGCATCTCAAGAGGAGGCCCTCTCAACAGGAACGGCGAGAGGAACTCCAGGGTCGTGCCACCATTCCAAGAGTCCCCCAGATGTCTCAGTCCATTCCAGAGGAACCTCTTTTCCCTTCACCGGCTCGTCTTTCACGCCGAGGATCGACTCACACCAAGGTGGCACGTGGCACAGCCCTGTGGGAAAGCCTCGAGGGACAGCCTCGAGGGAAAGCCACAGATCCCTTGATCCACGTGACAGGAAGCGTGACACTACTGCTGCAGCTCGGGAGGAAAGCGCACGTGCATGCCCCCACTCGAGACGAGGCCTGACTCCCCTGGGGAGACTCAGAAGCACCCCAGGATCCATGGCAACACTGGAGAGGAATCCTCAGGTTCCGGCCCCGACTCCACACAAGGACTGAGGCCCCGGCATGGACGGGAGAGGAATCCCGAGAGGTCCCCTAGCAACTCGCATGGGGACTGGCCTTTCCTGAGGCCACCAGAGCGGGTCCCTGAGGTCCCCGTCGTAACTCGAGAAGACCTGCCGCAACTCGAGAAAATCCAGGAGGTTCTCCCCTCCAGGCGAGATGAGGCCCATTTCCGCTGAGGCGTCTCGAGGCTGATCACACCTCACCTCTGGAACTTCCAAAGGGTCCTTCACACCCTTGGTGCAAATCAAGAAGTTCCCCGACCTAGCCGTCTCCACTCGAGAGGAATCACGAAGGTCCCGCCCACATCCAGAGGAGCCCCGTTTCCGCCTCGTAGCTCGAGATGAGGGATCCTTTCCCTGCTTCGTCGGGAAAGAGTTCCCGGCGTTCTCGTCGCATCTCAAGAGGAGGTCCTCTCAACAGGAACGGCGAGAGGAACTCCAGTGTCGTGCCACCATTCCAAGAGTCCCCCAGATGTCTCAGTCCATTCCAGAGGAACCTCTTTTCCCTTCACCGGCTCGTCTTTCACGCCGAGGATCGACTCACACCAAGGTGGCACGTGGCATAGCCCTGTGGGAAAGCCTCGTGGGAAAGCCTCGAGGGACAGCCTCGAGGGAAAGCCACAGAACCCTTGATCCACGTGACAGGAAGCGTGACACTACTGCTGCAGCTCGGGAGAAAAGCGCACGTGCATGCCCCCACTCGAGACGAGGCCTGACTCCCCTGGGGAGACTCAGAAGCACCCCAAGATCCATGGCAACACTGGAGAGAAATCCTCAGGTTCCGGCCCCGACTCCACACAAGGACTGAGGCCACGGCATGGACGGGATAGGAATCCCGAGAGGCCCCCTAGCAACTCGCATGGGGACTGGCCTTTCCTGAGGCCACCAGAGCGGGTCCCTGAGGTCCCCGTCGTAACTCTAGAAGACCTGCCGCAACTCGAGAAAATCCAGGAGGTTCTCCCCTCCAGGCGAGATGAGGCCCATTTCCGCTGAGGCGTCTCGAGGCTGATCACACCTCACCTCTGGAACTTCGAAAGGGTCCTTCACACCCTTGGTGCAAATCAAGAAGTTCCCCGACATACCCGTCTCCACTCGAGAGGAATCACGAGGGTCCCGCCCACATCCAGAGGAGCCCCGTTTCCGCCTCGTAGCTCGAGATGAGGGATCCTTTCCCTGCTTCGTCGGGAAAGAGTTCCCGGCGTTCCCGTCTCATCTCAAGAGGAGGCCCTCTCAACAGGAACGGCGAGAGGAACTCCAGGGTCGTGCCACCATTCCAAGAGTCCCCCAGATGTCTCAGTCCATTCCAGAGGAACCTCTTTTCCCTTCACCGGCTCGTCTTTCACGCCGAGGATCGACTCACACCAAGGTGGCACGTGGCACAGCCCTGTGGGAAAGCCTCGAGGGACAGCCTCGAGGGAAAGCCACAGATCCCTTGATCCACGTGACAGGAAGCGTGACACTACTGCTGCAGCTCAGGAGGAAAGCGCACGTGAATGCCCCCACTCGAGACGAGGCCTGACTCCCCTGGGGAGACTCAGAAGCACCCCGAGATCCATGGCAACACTGGAGAGGAATCTTCAGGTTCCGGCCCCGACTCCACACAAGGACTGAGGCCCCGGCATGGACGGGAGAGGAATCCCGAGAGGTCCCCTAGCAACTCGCATGGGGACTGGCCTTTCCTGAGGCCACCAGAGCGGGTCCCTGAGGTCCCCGTCGTAACTCGAGAAGACCTGTCGCAACTCGAGAAAATCCAGGAGGTTCTCCCCTCCAGGCGAGATGAGGCCCATTTCCGCTGAGGCGTCTCGAGGCTGATCACACCTCCCCTCTGGAACTTCGAAAGGCTCCTTCACACCCTTGGTGCAAATCAAGAATTTCCCCGACATAGCCGTCTCCACTCGAGAGGAATCACGAGGGTCCCGCCCACATCCAGAGGAGCCCCGTTTCCGCCTCGTAGCTCGAGATGAGGGATCCTTTCCCTGCTTCGTCGGGAAAGAGTTCCCGGCGTTCCCGTCGCATCTCAAGAGGAGGCCCTCTCAACAGGAACGGCGAGAGGAACTCCAGGGTCGTGCCACCATTCCAAGAGTTCCCCAGATGTCTCAGTCCATTCCAGAGGAACCTCTTTTCCCTTCACCGGCTCGTCTTTCACGCCGAGGATCGACTCACACCAAGGTGGCACGTGGCACAGCCCTGTGGGAAAGCCTCGTGGGAAAGCCTCGAGGGACAGCCTCGAGGGAAAGCCACAGATCCCTTGATCCACGTGACAGGAAGCGTGACACTACTGCTGCAGCTCGGGAGGAAAGCGCACGTGCATGCCCCCACTCGAGACGAGGCCTGACTCCCCTGGGGAGACTCAGAAGCACCCCAAGATCCATGGCAACACTGGAGAGGAATCCTCAGGTTCCGGCCCCGACTCCACACAAGGACTGAGGCCCCGGCATGGACGGGAGAGGAATCCCGAGAGGTCCCCTAGCAACTCGCATGGGGACTGGCCTTTCCTGAGGCCACCAGAGCGGGTCCCTGAGGTCCCCGTCGTAACTCGAGAAGACCTGCCGCAACTCGAGAAAATCCAGGAGGTTCTCCCCTCCAGGCGAGATGAGGCCCATTTCCGCTGAGGCGTCTCGAGGCTGATCACACCTCCCCTCTGGAACTTCGAAAGGGTCCTTCACACCCTTGGTGCAAATCAAGAAGTTCCCCGACCTAGCCGTCTCCACTCGAGAGGAATCACGAGGGTCCCGCCCACATCCAGAGGAGCCCCGTTTCCGCCTCGTAGCTCGAGATGAGGGATCCTTTCCCTGCTTCGTCGGGAAAGAGTTCCCGGCGTTCCCGTCGCATCTCAAGAGGAGGCCCTCTCAACAGGAACGGCGAGAGGAACTCCAGGGTCGTGCCACCATTCCAAGAGTCCCCCAGATGTCTCAGTCCATTCCAGAGGAACCTCTTTTCCCTTCACCGGCTCGTCTTTCACGCCGAGGATCGACTCCCACCAAGGTGGCACGTGGCACAGCCCTGTGGGAAAGCCTCGTGGGAAAGCCTCGAGGGACAGCCTCGAGGGAAAGCCACAGATCCCTTGATCCACGTGACAGGAAGCGTGACACTACTGCTGCAGCACGGGAGGAAAGCGCACGTGCATGCCCCCACTCGAGACGAGGCCTGACTCCCCTGGGGAGACTCAGAAGCACCCCAAGATCCATGGCAACACTGGAGAGGAATCCTCAGGTTCCGGCCCCGACTCCACACAAGGACTGAGGCCCCGGCATGGACGGGAGAGGAATCACGAGAGGCCCCCTAGCAACTCGCATGGGGACTGGCCTTTCCTGAGGCCACCAGAGCGGGTCCCTGAGGTCCCCGTCGTAACTCGAGAAGACCTGCCGCAACTCGAGAAAATCCAGGAGGTTCTCCCCTCCAGGCGAGATGAAGCCCATTTTCGCTGAGGCGTCTCGAGGCTGATCACACCTCCCCTCTGGAACTTCGAAAGGCTCCTTCACACCCTTGGTGCAAATCAAGAATTTCCCCGACATAGCCGTCTCCACTCGAGAGGAATCACGAGGGTCCCGCCCACATCGAGAGGAGCCCCGTTTCCGCCTCGTAGCTCGAGATGAGGGATCCTTTCCCTGCTTCGTCGGGAAAGAGTTCCCGGCGTTCCCGTCGCATCTCAAGAGGAGGCCCTCTCAACAGGAACGGCGAGAGGAACTCCAGGGTCGTGCCACCATTCCAAGAGTCCCCCAGATGTCTCAGTCCATTCCAGAGGAACCTCTTTTCCCTTCACCGGCTCGTCTTTCACGCCGAGGATCGACTCACACCAAGGTGGCACGTGGCACAGCCCTGTGGGAAAGCCTCGTGGGAAAGCCTCGAGGGACAGCCTCGAGGGAAAGCCACAGATCCCTTGATCCACGTGACAGGAAGCGTGACACTACTGCTGCAGCTCGGGAGGAAAGCGCACGTGCATGCCCCCACTCGAGACGAGGCCTGACTCCCCTGGGGAGACTCAGAAGCACCCCAAGATCCATGGCAACACTGGAGAGGAATCCTCAGGTTCCGGCCCCGACTCCACACAAGGACTGAGGCCCCGGCATGGACGGGAGAGGAATCCCGAGAGGCCCCCTAGCAACTCGCATGGGGACTGGCCTTTCCTGAGGCCACCAGAGCGGGTCCCTGAGGTCCCCGTCGTAACTCGAGAAGACCTGCCGCAACTCGAGAAAATCCAGGAGGTTCTCCCCTCCAGGCGAGATGAGGCCCATTTCCGCTGAGGCGTCTCGAGGCTGATCACACCTCACCTCTGGAACTTCGAAAGGCTCCTTCACACCCTTGGTGCAAATCAAGAAGTTCCCCGACCTAGCCGTCTCCACTCGAGAGGAATCACGAGGGTCCCGCCCACATCCAGAGGAGCCCCGTTTCCGCCTCGTAGCTCGAGATGAGGGATCCTTTCCCTGCTTCGTCGGGAAAGAGTTCCCGGCGTTCCCGTCGCATCTCAAGAGGAGGCCCTCTCAACAGGAACGGCGAGAGGAACTCCAGGGTCGTGCCACCATTCCAAGAGTCCCCCAGATGTCTCAGTCCATTCCAGAGGAACCTCTTTTCCCTTCACCGGCTCGTCTTTCATGCCGAGGATCGACTCACACCAAGGTGGCACGTGGCACAGCCCTGTGGGAAAGCCTCGTGGGAAAGCCTCGATGGACAGCCTCGAGGGAAAGCCACAGATCCCTTGATCCACGTGACAGGAAGCGTGACACTACTGCTGCAGCTCGGGAGGAAAGCGCACGTGCATGCCCCCACTCGAGACGAGGGCTGACTCACCTGGGGAGACTCAGAAGCACCCCAAGATCCATGGCAACACTCGAGAGGAATCCTCAGGTTCCGGCCCCGACTCCACACAAGGACTGAGGCCCCGGCATGGACGGGAGAGGAATCCCGAGAGGCCCCATAGCAACTCATATGGGGACTGGCCTTTCCTGAGGCCACCAGAGCGGGTCCCTGAGGTCCCCGTCGTAACTCGAGAAGACCTGCCGCAACTCGAGAAAATCCAGGAGGTTCTCCCCTCCAGGCTAGATGAGGCCCATTTCCGCTGAGGTGTCTCGAGGCTGATCACACCTCACCTCTGGAACTTCGAAAGGGTCCTTCACACCCTTGGTGCAAATCAAGAAGTTCCCCGACCTAGCCGTCTCCACTCGAGAGGAATCACGAGGGTCCCGCCCACATCCAGAGGAGCCCCGTTTCCGCCTCGTAGCTCGAGATGAGGGATCCTTTCCCTGCTTCGTCGGGAAAGAGTTCCCGGCGTTCCCGTCGCATCTCAAGAGGAGGCCCTCTCAACAGGAACGACGAGAGGAACTCCAGGTTCGTGCCACCATTCCAAGAGTCCCCCAGATGTCTCAGTCCATTCCAGAGGAACCTCTTTTCCCTTCAGCGGCTCGTCTTTCACGCCGAGGATCGACTCACACCAAGGTGGCACGTGGCACAGCCCTGTGGGAAAGCCTCGTGGGAAAGCCTCGAGGGACAGCCTCGAGGGAAAGCCACAGATCCCTTGATCCACGTGACAGGAAGCGTGACACTACTGCTGCAGCTCGGGAGGAAAGCGCACGTGCATACCCCCACTCGAGACGAGCCCTGACTCCCCTGGGGAGACTCAGAAGCACCCCAAGATCCATGGCAACACTGGAGAGGAATCCTCAGGTTCCGGCCCCGACTCCACACAAGGACTGAGGCCCCGGCATGGACGGGAGAGGAATCCCGAGAGGTCCCCTAGCAACTCGCATGGGGACTGGCCTTTCCTGAGGCCACCAGAGCGGGTCCCTGAGGTCCCCGTCGTAACTCGAGAAGACCTGCCGCAACTCGAGAAAATCCAGGAGGTTCTCCCCTCCAGGCGAGATGAGGCCCATTTCCGCTGAGGCGTCTCGAGGCTGATCACACCTCACCTCTGGAACTTCGAAAGGCTCCTTCACACCCTTGGTGCAAATCAAGAAGTTCCCCGACCTAGCCGTCTCCACTCGAGAGGAATCACGAGGGTCCCGCCCACATCCAGAGGAGCCCCGTTTACGCCTCGTAGCTCGAGATGAGGGATCCTTTCCCTGCTTCGTCGGGAAAGAGTTCCCGGCGTTCCCGTCGCATCTCAAGAGGAGGCCCTCTCAACAGGAACGGCGAGAGGAACTCCAGGGTCGTGCCACCATTCCAAGAGTCCCCCAGATGTCTCAGTCCATTCCAGAGGAACCTCTTTTCCCTTCACCGGCTCGTCTTTCACGCCGAGGATCGACTCACACCAAGGTGGCACGTGGCACAGCCCTGTGGGAAAGCCTCGTGGGAAAGCCTCGAGGGACAGCCTCGAGGGAAAGCCACAGATCCCTTGATCCACGTGACAGGAAGCGTGACACTACTGCTGCAGCTCGGGAGGAAAGCGCACGTGCATGCCCCCACTCGAGACGAGGGCTGACTCCCCTGGGGAGACTCAGAAGCACCCCAAGATCCATGGCAACACTCGAGAGGAATCCTCAGGTTCCGGCCCCGACTCCACACAAGGACTGAGGCCCCGGCATGGACGGGAGAGGAATCCCGAGAGGCCCCATAGCAACTCGCATGGGGACTGGCCTTTCCTGAGGCCACCAGAGCGGGTCCCTTAGGTCCCCGTCGTAACTCGAGAAGACCTGCCGCAACTCGAGAAAATCCAGGAGGTTCTCCCCTCCAGGCGAGATGAGGCCCATTTTCGCTGAGGCGTCTCGAGGCTGATCACACCTCCCCTCTGGAACTTCGAAAGGCTCCTTCACACCCTTGGTGCAAATCAAGAAGTTCCCCGACCTAGCCGTCTCCACTCGAGAGGAATCACGAGGGTCCCGCCCACATCCAGAGGAGCCCCGTTTCCGCCTCGTAGCTCGAGATGAGGGATCCTTTCCCTGCTTCGTCGGGAAAGAGTTCCCGGCGTTCCCGTCGCATCTCAAGAGGAGGCCCTCTCAACAGGAACGGCGAGAGGAACTCCAGGGTCGTGCCACCATTCCAAGAGTCCCCCAGATGTCTCAGTCCATTCCAGAGGAACCTCTTTTCCCTTCACCGGCTCGTCTTTCACGCCGAGGATCGACTCCCACCAAGGTGGCACGTGGCACAGCCCTGTGGGAAAGCCTCGTGGGAAAGCCTCGAGGGACAGCCTCGAGGGAAAGCCACAGATCCCTTGATCCACGTGACAGGAAGCGTGACACTACTGCTGCAGCACGGGAGGAAAGCGCACGTGCATGCCCCCAGTCGAGACGAGGCCTGACTCCCCTGGGGAGACTCAGAAGCAGCCCAAGATCCATGGCAACACTGGAGAGGAATCCTCAGGTTCCGGCCCCGACTCCACACAAGGACTGAGGCCCCGGCATGGACGGGAGAGGAATCCCGAGAGGTCCCCTAGCAACTCGCATGGGGACTGGCCTTTCCTGAGGCCACCAGAGCGGGTCCCTGAGGTCCCCGTCGTAACTCGAGAAGACCTGCCGCAACTCGAGAAAATCCAGGAGGTTCTCCCCTCCAGGCGAGATGAGGCCCATTTCCGCTGAGGCGTCTCGAGGCTGATCACACCTCACCTCTGGAACTTCGAAAGGGTCCTTCACACCCTTGGTGCAAATCAAGAAGTTCCCCGACCTAGCCGTCTCCACTCGAGAGGAATCACGAGGGTCCCGCCCACATCCAGAGGAGCCCCGTTTCCGCCTCATAGCTCGAGATGAGGGATCCTTTCCCTGCTTCGTCGGGAAAGAGTTCCCGGCGTTCCCGTCGCATCTCAAGAGGAGGCCCTCTCAACAGGAACGGCGAGAGGAACTCCAGGGTCGTGCCACCATTCCAAGAGTCCCCCAGATGTCTCAGTCCATTCCAGAGGAACCTCTTTTCCCTTCAGCGGCTCGTCTTTCACGCCGAGGATCGACTCACACCAAGGTGGCACGTGGCACAGCCCTGTGGGAAAGCCTCGTGGGAAAGCCTCGAGGGACAGCCTCGAGGGAAAGCCACAGATCCCTTGATCCAGGTGACAGGAAGCGTGACACTACTGCTGCAGCTCGGGAGGAAAGCGCACGTGCATGCCCCCACTCGAGACGAGGCCTGACTCCCCTGGGGAGACTCAGAAGCACCCCAAGATCCATGGCAACACTGGAGAGGAATCCTCAGGTTCCGGCCCCGACTCCACACAAGGACTGAGGCCCCGGCATGGACGGGAGAGGAATCCCGAGAGGTCCCCTAGCAACTCGCATGGGGACTGGCCTTTCCTGAGGCCACCAGAGCGGGTCCCTGAGGTCCCCGTCGTAACTCGAGAAGACCTGCCGCAACTCGAGAAAATCCAGGAGGTTCTCCCCTCCAGGCGAGATGAGGCCCATTTCCGCTGAGGCATCTCGAGGCTGATCACACCTCACCTCTGGAACTTTGAAAGGGTCCTTCACACCCTTGGTGCAAATCAAGAAGTTCCCCGACATACCCGTCTCCACTCGAGAGGAATCACGTGGGACCTGCCCACATCCAGAGGAGCCCCATTTCCGCCTCGTAGCTCGAGATGAGGGATCCTTTCCCTGGTTCGTCGTTAAAGAGTTCCCAGCGTTCCCGTCGCATCTCAAGAGGAGGCCCTCTCAACAGGAACGGCGAGAGGAACTCCAGGGTCGTGCCACCATTCCAAGAGTCCCCCAGATGTCTCAGTCCATTCCAGAGGAACCTCTTTTCCCTTCAGCGGCTCGTCTTTCACGCCGAGGATCGACTCACACCAAGGTGGCACGTGGCACAGCCCTGTGGGAAAGCGTCGTGGGAAAGCCTCGAGGGACAGCCTCGAGGGAAAGCCACAGATCCCTTGATCCACGTGACAGGAAGCGTGACACTACTGCTGCAGCTCGGGAGGAAAGCCCACGTGCATGCCCCCACTCGAGACGAGGCCTGACTCCCCTGGGGAGACTCAGAAGCACCCCAAGATCCATGGCAACACTGGAGAGGAATCCTCAGGTTCCGGCCCCGACTCCACACAAGGACTGAGGCCCCGGCATGGACGGGAGAGGAATCCCGAGAGGTCCCCTAGCAACTCGCATGGGGACTGGCCTTTCCTGAGGCCACCAGAGCGGGTCCCTGAGGTCCCCGTCGTAACTCGAGAAGACCTGCCGCAACTCGAGAAAATCCAGGAGGTTCTCCCCTCCAGGCGAGATGAGGCCCATTTCCGCTGAGGCATCTCGAGGCTGATCACACCTCACCTCTGGAACTTTGAAAGGGTCCTTCACACCCTTGGTGCAAATCAAGAAGTTCCCCGACATACCCGTCTCCACTCGAGAGGAATCACGTGGGACCTGCCCACATCCAGAGGAGCCCCATTTCCGCCTCGTAGCTCGAGATGAGGGATCCTTTCCCTGCTTCGTCGTTAAAGAGTTCCCAGCGTTCCCGTCGCATCTCAAGAGGAGGCCCTCTCAACAGGAACGGCGAGAGGAACTCCAGGGTCGTGCCACCATTCCAAGAGTTCCCCAGATGTCTCAGTCCATTCCAGAGGAACCTCTTTTCCCTTCACCGGCTCGTCTTTCACGCCGAGGATCGACTCACACCAAGGTGGCACGTGGCACAGCCCGGTGGGAAAGCCTCGTGGGAAAGCCTCGAGGGACAGCCTCGAGGGAAAGCCACAGATCCCTTGATCCACGTGACAGGAAGCGTGACACTACTGCTGCAGCTCGGGAGGAAAGCGCACGTGCATGCCCCCACTCGAGACGAGGCCTGACTCCCCTGGGGAGACTCAGAAGCACCCCAAGATCCATGGCTACACTGGAGAGGAATCCTCAGGTTCTGGCCCCGACTCCACACAAGGACTGAGGCCCCGGCATGGACGGGAGAGGAATCCCGAGAGGCCCCCTAGCAACTCGCATGGGGACTGGCCTTTCCTGAGGCCACCAGAGCGGGTCCCTGAGGTCCCCGTCGTAATTCTAGAAGACCTGCCGCAACTCGAGAAAATCCAGGAGGTTCTCCCCTCCAGGCGAGATGAGGCCCATTTCCGCTGAGGTGTCTCGAGGCTGATCACACCTCTCCTCTGGAACTTCGAAAGGGTCCTTCACACCCTTGGTGCAAATCAAGAAGTTCCCCGACATAGCCGTCTCCACTCGAGAGGAATCACGAGGGTCCCGCCCACATCCAGAGGAGCCCCGTTTCCGCCTCGTAGCTCGAGATGAGGGATCCTTTCCCTGCTTCGTCGGGAAAGAGTTCCCGGCGTTCCCGTCGCATCTCAAGAGGAGGCCCTCTCAACAGGAACGGCGAGAGGAACTCCAGGGTCGTGCCACCTTTCCAAGAGTTCCCCAGATGTCTCAGTCCATTCCAGAGGAACCTCTTTTCCCTTCACCGGCTCGTCTTTCACGCCGAGGATCGACTCACACCAAGGTGGCACGTGGCACAGCCCTGTGGGAAAGCCTCGTGGGAAAGCCTCGAGGGACAGCCTCGAGGGAAAGCCACAGATCCCTTGATCCACGTGACAGGAAGCGTGACACTACTGCTGCAGCTCGGGAGGAAAGCGCACGTGCATGCCCCCACTCGAGACGAGCCCTGACTCCCCTGGGGAGACTCAGAAGCACCCCAAGATCCATGGCAACACTGGAGAGGAATCCTCAGGTTCCGGCCCCGACTCCACACAAGGACTGAGGCCCCGGCATGGACGGGAGAGGAATCCCGAGAGGTCCCCTAGCAACTCGCATGGGGACTGGCCTTTCCTGAGGCCACCAGAGCGGGTCCCTGAGGTCCCCGTTGTAACTCGAGAAGACCTGCCGCAACTCGAGAAAATCCAGGAGGTTCTCCCCTCCAGGCGAGATGAGGCCCATTTCCGCTGAGGCGTCTCGAGGCTGATCACACCCCCCCCTCTGGAACTTCGAAAGGCTCCTTCACACCCTTGGTGCAAATCAAGAAGTTCCCCGACATAGCCGTCTCCACTCGAGAGGAATCACGAGGGTCCCGCCCACATCCAGAGGAGCCCCGTTTCCGCCTCGTAGCTCGAGATGAGGGATCCTTTCCCTGCTTCGTCGGGAAAGAGTTCCCGGCGTTCCCGTCGCATCTCAAGAGGAGGCCCTCTCAACAGGAACGGCGAGAGGAACTCCAGGGTCGTGCCACCATTCCAAGAGTCCCCAAGATGTCTCAGTCCATTCCAGAGGAACCTCTTTTCCCTTCACCGGCTCGTCTTTCACGCCGAGGATCGACTCACACCAAGGTGGCACGTGGCACAGCCCTGTGGGAAAGCCTCGTGGGAAAGCCTCGATGGACAGCCTCGAGGGAAAGCCACAGATCCCTTGATCCACGTGACAGGAAGCGTGACACTACTGCTGCTGCTCGGGAGGAAAGCGCACGTGCATGCCCCCACTCGAGACGAGGCCTGACTCCCCTGGGGATACTCAGAAGCACCCCAAGATCCATGGTAACACTGGAGAGGAATCCTCAGGTTCCGGCGCCGACTCCACACAAGGACTGAGGCCCCGGCATGGACGGGAGAGGAATCCCGAGAGGCCCCCTAGCAACTCGCATGGGGACTGGCCTTTCCTGAGGCCACCAGAGCGGGTCCCTGAGGTCCCCGTCGTAACTCTAGAAGACCTGCCGCAACTCGAGAAAATCCAGGAGGTTCTCCCCTCCAGGCGAGATGAGGGCCATTTCCGCTGAGGCGTCTCGAGGCTGATCACACCTCTCCTCTGGAACTTCGAAAGGGTCCTTCACACCCTTGGTGCAAATCAAGAAGTTGCCCGACAAACCCGTCTCCACTCGAGAGGAATCACGAGGGTCGCGCCCACTTCCAGAGGAGCCCGTTTACGCCTCGTAGCTCGAGATGAGGGATCCTTTCCCTGCTTCGTCGGGAAAGAGTTCCCGGCGTTCCCGTCTCATCTCAAGAGGAGGCCCTCTCAACAGGAACGGCGAGAGGTACTCCAGGGTCTTGCCACCATTCCAAGAGTCCCCCAGATGTCTCAGTCCATTCCAGAGGAACCTCTTTTCCCTTCACCGGCTCGTCTTTCACGCCGAGGATCGACTCACACCAAGGTGGCACGTGGCACAGCCCTGTGGGAAAGCCTCGTGGGAAAGCCTCGAGGGACAGCCTCGAGGGAAAGCCACAGATCCCTTGATCCACGTGACAGGAAGCGTGACACTACTGCTGCAGCTCGGGAGGAAAGCGCACGTGCATGCCCCCACTCGAGACGAGGCCTGACTCCCCTGGGGAGACTCAGAAGCAGCCCAAGATCCATGGCAACACTGGAGAGGAATCCTCAGGTTCCGGCCCCCGACTCCACACAAGGACTGAGGCCCCGGCATGGACGGGAGAGGAATCCCGAGAGGTCCCCTAGCAACTCGCATGGGGGACTGGCCTTTCCTGAGGCCACCAGAGCGGGTCCCTGAGGTCCCCGTCGTAACTCGAGAAGACCTGCCGCAACTCGAGAAAATCCAGGACGTTCTCCCCTCCAGGTGAGATGAGGCCCATTTCCGCTGAGGCGTCTCGAGGCTGATCACACCTCACCTCTGGAACTTCGAAAGGCTCCTTCACACCCTTGGTGCAAATCAAGAAGTTCCCCGACATAGCCGTCTCCACTCGAGAGGAATCACGAGGGTCCCGCCCACATCCAGAGGAGCCCCCGTTTCCGCCTCGTAGCTCGAGATGAGGGATCCTTTCCCTGCTTCGTCGGGAAAGAGTTCCCGGCGTTCCCGTCTCATCTCAAGAGGAGGCCCTCTCAACAGGAACGGCGAGAGGAACTCCAGGGTCGTGCCACCATTCCAAGAGTCCCCCAGATGTCTCAGTCCATTCCAGAGGAACCTCTTTTCCCTTCACCGGCTCGTCTTTCACGCCGAGGATCGACTCACACCAAGGTGGCACGTGGTACAGCCCTGTGGGAAAGCCTCGTGGGAAAGCCTCGAGGGACAGCCTCGAGGGAAAGCCACAGATCCCTTGATCCACGTGACAGGAAGCGTGACACTACTGCTGCAGCTCGGGAGGAAAGCGCACGTGCATGCCCCCACTCGAGACGAGCCCTGACTCCCCTGGGGAGACTCAGAAGCACCCCAAGATCCATGGCAACACTGGAGAGGAATCCTCAGGTTCCGGCCCCGACTCCACACAAGGACTGAGGCCCCCGGCATGGAGGGGAGAGGAATCCCGAGAGGTCCCCTAGCAACTCGCATGGGGACTGGCCTTTCCTGAGGCCACCAGAGCGGGTCCCTGAGATCCCCGTCGTAACTCGAGAAGACCTGCCGCAACTCGAGAAAATCCAGGAGGTTCTCCCCTCCAGGCGAGATGAGGCCCATTTCCGCTGAGGCGTCTCGAGGCTGATCACACCTCCCCTCTGGAACTTCGAAAGGGCTCCTTCACACCCTTGGTGCAAATCAAGAAGTTCCCCGACATAGCCGTCTCCACTCGAGAGGAATCACGAGGGTCCCGCCCACATCCAGAGGAGCCCCGTTTCCGCCTCGTAGCTCGAGATGAGGGATCCTTTTCCCTGCTTCGTCGGGAAAGAGTTCCCGGCGTTCCCGTCGCATCTCAAGAGGAGGCCCTCTCAACAGGAACGGCGAGAGGAACTCCAGGGTCGTGCCACCATTCCAAGAGTCCCCCAGATGTCTCAGTCCATTCCAGAGGAACCTCTTTTCCCTTCACCGGCTCGTCTTTCACGCCGAGGATCGACTCCCACCAAGGTGGCACGTGGCACAGCCCTGTGGGAAAGCCTCGTGGGAAAGCCTCGAGGGACAGCCTCGAGGGAAAGCCACAGATCCCTTGATCCACGTGACAGGAAGCGTGACACTACTGCTGCAGCTCGGGAGGAAAGCGCACGTGCATGCCCCCACTCGAGACGAGGCCTGACTCCCCTGGGGAGACTCAGAAGCACCCCAAGATCCATGGCAACACTGGAGAGGAATCCTCAGGTTCCGGCCCCGACTCCACACCGACTCCACACAAGGACTGAGGCCCCGGCATGGACGGGAGAGGAATCCCGAGAGGTCCCCTAGCAACTCGCATGGGGACTGGCCTTTCCTGAGGCCACCAGAGCGGGTCCCTGAGCTCCCCGTCGTAACTCGAGAAGACCTGCCGCAACTCGAGAAAATCCAGGAGGTTCTCCCCTCCAGGCGAGATGAGGCCCATTTCCGCTGAGGCGTCTCGAGGCTGATCACACCTCCCCTCTGGAACTTCGAAAGGCTCCTTCACACCCTTGGTGCAAATCAAGAATTTCCCCGCCATAGCCGTCTCCACTCGAGAGGAATCACGAGGGTCCCGCCCACATCCAGAGGAGCCTCGTTTCCGCCTCGAAGCTCGAGATGAGGGATCCTTTCCCTGCTTCGTCGGGAAAGAGTTCCCGGCGTTCCCGTCGCATCTCAAGAGGAGGCCCTCTCAACAGGAACGGCGAGAGGAACTCCAGGGTCGTGCCACCATTCCAAGAGTTCCCCAGATGTCTCAGTCCATTCCAGAGGAACCTCTTTTCCTTCACCGGCTCGTCTTTCACGCCGAGGATCGACTCACACCAAGGTGGCACGTGGCACAGCCCTGTGGGAAAGCCTCGTGCGAAAGCCTCGAGGGACAGCCTCGAGGGAAAGCCACAGATCCCTTGATCCACGTGACAGGAAGCGTGACACTACTGCTGCAGCTCGGGAGGAAAGCGCACGTGCATGCCCCCACTCGAGACGAGGCCTGACTCCCCTGGGGAGACTCAGAAGCAGCCCAAGATCCATGGTAACACTGGAGAGGAATCCTCAGGTTCCGGCGCCGACTCCACACAAGGACTGAGGCCCCGGCATGGACGGGAGAGGAATCCCGAGAGGCCCCCTAGAAACTCGCATGGGGACTGGCCTTTCCTGAGGCCACCAGAGCGGGTCCCTGAGGTCCCCGTCGTAACTCTAGAAGACCTGCCGCAACTCGAGAAAATCCAGGAGGTTCTCCCCTCCAGGCGAGATGAGGGCCATTTCCGCTGAGGCGTCTCGAGGCTGATCACACCTCTCCTCTGGAACTTCGAAAGGGTCCTTCACACCCTTGGTGCAAATCAAGAAGTTCCCCGACATACCCGTCTCCACTCGAGAGGAATCACGAGGGTCCCGCCCACATCCAGAGGAGCCCCGTTTACGCCTCGTAGCTCGAGATGAGGGATCCTTTCCCTGCTTCGTCGGGAAAGAGTTCCCGGCGTTCCCGTCGCATCTCAAGAGGAGGCCCTCTCAACAGGAACGGCGAGAGGAACTCCAGGGTCGTGCCACCATTCCAAGATTCCCGCAGATGTCTCAGTCCATTTCAGAGGAACCTCTTTTCCCTTCACCGGCTCGTCTTTCACGCCGAGGATCGACTCACACCAAGGTGGCACGTGGCACAGCCCTGTGGGAAAGCCTCGTGGGAAAGCCTCGAGGGACAGCCTCGAGGGAAAGCCACAGATCCCTTGATCCACGTGACAGGAAGCGTGACACTACTGCTGCAGCTCGGGAGGAAAGCGCACGTGCATGCCCCCACTCGAGACGAGGCCTGACTCCCCTGGGGAGACTCAGAAGCAGCCCAAGATCCATGGCAACACTGGAGAGGAATCCTCAGGTTCCGGCCCCGACTCCACACAAGGACTGAGGCCCCGGCATGGACGGGAGAGGAATCCCGAGAGGTCCCCTAGCAACTCGCATGGGGACTGGCCTTTCCTGAGGCCACCAGAGCGGGTCCCTGAGGTCCCCGTCGTAACTCGAGAAGACCTGCCGCAACTCGAGAAAATCCAGGAGGTTCTCCCCTCCAGGCGAGATGAGGCCCATTTCCGCTGAGGCGTCTCGAGGCTGATCACACCTCCCCTCTGGAACTTCGAAAGGGTCCTTCACACCCTTGGTGCAAATCCAGAAGTTCCCCGACATACCCGTCTCCACTCGAGAGGAATCACGAGGGTCCCGCCCACATCCAGAGGAGCCCCGTTTCCGCCTCGTAGCTCGAGATGAGGGATCCTTTCCCTGCTTCGTCGGGAAAGAGTTCCCAGCGTTCCCGTCGCATCTCAAGAGGAGGCCCTCTCAACAGGAACGGCGAGAGGAACTCCAGGGTCGTGCCACCATTCCAAGAGTCCCCCAGATGTCTCAGTCCATTCCAGAGGAACCTCTTTTCCCTTCACCGGCTCGTCTTTCACGCCGAGGATCGACTCACACCAAGGTGGCACGTGGCACAGCCCTGTGGGAAAGCCTCGTGGGAAAGCCTCGAGGGACAGCCTCGAGGGAAAGCCACAGATCCCTTGATCCACGTGACAGGAAGCGTGACAATACTGCTGCAGCTCGGGAGGAAAGCGCACGTGCATGCCCCCACTCGAGACGAGGCCTGACTCCCCTGGGGAGACTCAGAAGCAGCCCAAGATCCATGGCAACACTGGAGAGGAATCCTCAGGTTCCGGCCCCGACTCCACACAAGGACTGAGGCCCCGGCATGGACGGGAGAGGAATCCCGAGAGGCCCCCTAGCAACTCGCATGGGGACTGGCCTTTCCTGAGGCCACCAGAGCGGGTCCCTGAGGTCCCCGTCGTAACTCGAGAAGACCTGCCGCAACTCGAGAAAATCCAGGAGGTTCTCCCCTCCAGGCGAGATGAGGCCCATTTCCGCTGAGGCGTCTCGAGGCTGATCACACCTCACCTCTGGAACTTCGAAAGGGTCCTTCACACCCTTGGTGCAAATCCAGAAGTTCCCCGACCTAGCCGTCTCCACTCGAGAGGAATCACGAGGGTCCCGCCCACATCCAGAGGAGCCCCGTTTCGGCCTCGTAGCTCGAGATGAGGGATCCTGTCCCTGCTTCGTCGGGAAAGAGTTCCCGGCGTTCCCGTCGCATCTCAAGAGGAGGCCCTCTCAACAGGAACGGCGAGAGGAACTCCAGGGTCGTGCCACCATTCCAAGAGTCCCCCCAGATGTCTCAGTCCATTCCAGGGGAACCTCTTTTCCCTTCACCGGCTCGTGTTTCACGCCGAGGATCGACTCACACCAAGGTGGCACGTGGCACAGCCCTGTGGGAAAGCCTCGTGGGAAAGCCTCGAGGGACAGCCTCGAGGGAAAGCCACAGATCCCTTGATCCACGTGACAGGAAGCGTGACACTACTGCTGCAGCTCGGGAGGAAAGCGCACGTGCATGCCCCCACTCGAGACGAGGCCTGACTCCCCTGGGGAGACTCAGAAGCACCCCAAGATCCATGGCAACACTGGAGAGGAATCCTCAGGTTCCGGCCCCGACTCCACACAAGGACTGAGGCCCTGGCATGGACGGGAGAGGAATCCCGAGAGGCCCCCTAGCAACTCGCATGGGGACTGGCCTTTCCTGAGGCCACCAGAGCGGGTCCCTGAGGTCCCCGTCGTAACTCGAGAAGACCTGCCGCAACTGGATAAAATCGAGGAGGTTCTCCCCTCCAGGCGAGATGAGGCCCATTTCCGCTGAGGCGTCTCGAGGCTGATCACACCTCACCTCTGGAACTTTGAAAGGGTCCTTCACACCCTGGTGCAAATCAAGAAGTTCCCAGACATAGCCGTCTCCACTCGAGAGGAATCACGAGGGTCCCGCCCACATCCAGAGGAGCCCCGTTTCCGCCTCGTAGCTCGAGATGAGGGATCCTTTCCCTGCTTCGTCGGGAAAGAGTTCCCGGCGTTCCCGTCGCATCTCAAGAGGAGGTCCTCTCAACAGGAGCGGGGAGAGGAACTCCAGGGTCGTGCCACCATTCCAAGAGTCCCCCAGATGTCTCAGTCCATTCCAGAGGAACCTCTTTTCCCTTCACCGGCTCGTCTTTCACGCCGAGGATCGACTCACACAAAGGTGGCACGTGGCCCAGCCCTGTGGGAAAGCCTCGTGGGAAAGCCTCGAGGGACAGCCTCGAGGGAAAGCCACAGGTCCCTTGATCCACGTGACAGGAAGCGTGACACTACTGCTGCAGCTCGGGAGGAAAGCGCACGTGCATGCCCCCACTCGAGACGAGGCCTGACTCCCCTGGGGAGACTCAGAAGCACCCCAAGGTCCATGGCAACACTGGAGTGAAATCCTCAGGTTCCGGCCCCGACTCCACACAAGGACTGAGGCCCCGGCATGGACGGGAGAGGAATCCTGAGAGGCCCCCTAGCAACTCGCATGGGGACTGGCCTTTCCTGAGGCCACCAGAGCGGGTCCCTGAGGTCCCCGTCGTAACTCGAGAAGACCTGCCGCAACTCGAGAAAATCCAGGAGGTTCTCCCCTCCAGGCGAGATGAGGCCCATTTCCGCTGAGGCGTCTCGAGGCTGATCACACCTCACCTCTGGAACTTCGAAAGGGTCCTTCACACCCTTGGTGCAAATCCAGAAGTTCCCCGACATACCCGTCTCCACTCGAGAGGAATCACGAGGGTCCCTCCCACATTCAGAGGAGCCCCGTTTCCGCCTCGTAGCTCGAGATGAGGGATCCTTTCCCTGCTTCGTCGGGAAAGAGTTCCCGGCCTTCCCGTCGCATCTCAAGAGGAGGCCCTCTCAACAGGAACGGCGAGAGGAACTCCAGGGTCGTGCCACCATTCCAAGAGTCCCCCAGATGTCTCAGTCCATTCCAGAGGAACCTCTTTTCCCTTCACCGGCTCGTCTTTCACGCCGAGGATCGACTCACACCAAGGTGGCACGTGGCACAGCCCTGTGGGAAAGCCTCATGGGAAAGCCTCGAGGGACAGCCTCAAGGGAAAGCCACAGATCCCTTGATCCACGTGACAGGAAGCGTGACACTACTGCTGCAGCTCGGGAGGAAAGCGCACGTGCATGCCCCCACTCGAGACGAGGCCTGACTCCCCTGGGGAGACTCAGAAGCACCCCAAGATCCATGGCAACACTGGAGAGGAATCCTCAGGTTCTGGCCCCGACTCCACACAAGGACTGAGGCCCCGGCATGGACGGGAGAGGAATCCCGAGAGGTCCCCTAGCAACTCGCATGGGGACTGGCCTTTCCTGAGGCCACCAGAGCGGGTCCCTGAGGTCCCCATCGTAACTCGAGAAGACTTGCCGCAACTCGAGAAAATCCAGGAGGTTCTCCCCTCCAGGTGAGATGAGGCCCATTTCCGCTGAGGCGTCTCGAGGCTGATCACACCTCACCTCTGGAACTTCGAAAGGGTCCTTCACACCCTTGGTGCAAATCAAGAAGTTCCCCGACATACCCGTCTCCACTCGAGAGGAATCACGAGGGTACCGCCCACATCCAGAGGAGCCCCGTTTCGGTCTCGTAGCTCGAGATGAGGGATCCTGTCCCTGCTTCGTCGGGAAAGAGTTCCCGGCGTTCCCGTCGCATCTCAAGAGGAGGCCCTCTCAACAGGAACGGCGGGAGGAACTCCAGGGTCGTTCCACCTTTCCAAGAGTCCCCCAGATGTCTCAGTCCATTCCAGAGGAACCTCTTTTCCCTTCACCAGCTCGTCTTTCACGCCGAGGATCGACTCACACCAAGGTGGCACGTGGCACAGCCCTGTGGGAAAGCCTCGTGGGAAAGCCTCAAGGGACAGCCTCGAGGGAAAGCCACAGATCCCTTGATCCACGTGACAGGAAGCGTGACACTACTGCTGCAGCTTGGGAGGAAAGCGCACGTGCATGCCCCCACTCGAGACGAGGCCTGACTCCCCTGGGGAGACTCAGAAGCACCCCAAGATCCATGGCAACACTGGAGAGGAATCCTCAGGTTCCGGCCCCGACTACACACAAGGACTGAGGCCCTGGCATGGACGGGAGAGGAATCCCGTGAGGTCCCCTAGCAACTCGCATGGGGACTGGCCTTTCCTGAGGCCACCAGAGCGGGTCCCTGTGGTCCCCGTCGTAACTCGAGAAGACCTGCCGCAACTCGAGAAAATCCAGGAGGTTCTCCCCTCCAGGTGAGATGAGGCCCATTTCCGCTGAGGCGTCTCGAGGCTGATCACACCTCACCTCTGGAACTTCGAAAGGGTCCTTCACACCCTTGGTGCAAATCAAGAAGTTCCCCGACATACCCGTCTCCACTCGAGAGGAATCACGAGGGTCCCGCCCACATCCAGAGGAGCCCCGTTTCCGCCTCGTAGCTCGAGATGAGAGATCCTTTCCCTGCTTCGTCGGGAAAGAGTTCCCGGCGATCCCGTCGCATCTCAAGAGGAGGCCCTCTCAACAGGAACGGCGAGAGGAACTCCAGGGTCGTGCCACCATTCCAAGAGTCCCCCAGATGTCTCAGTCCATTCCAGAGGAACCTCTTTTCCCTTCACCGGCTCGTCTTTCACGCTGAGGATCGACTCACACCAAGGTGGCACGTGGCACAGCCCTGTGGGAAAGCCTCGTGGGAAAGCCTCGAGGGACAGCCTCGAGGGAAAGCCACAGATCCCTTGATCCAGGTGACAGGAAGCGTGACACTACTGCTGCAGCTCGGGAGGAAAGCGCACGTGCATGCCCCCACTCGAGACGAGGCCTGACTCCCCTGGGGAGACTCAGAAGCACCCCAAGATCCATGGCAACACTGGAGAGGAATCCTCAGGTTCCGGCCCCGACTCCACACAAGGACTGAGGCCCCGTCATGGACGGGAGAGGAATCCCGAGAGGTCCCCTAGCAACTCGCATGGGGACTGGCCTTTCCTGAGGCCACCAGAGCGGGTCCCTGAGGTCCCCGTCGTAACTCGAGAAGACCTGCCGCAACTGGAGAAAATCCAGGAGGTTCTCCCCTCCAGGCGAGATGAGGCCCATTTCCGCTGAGGCGTCTCGAGGCTGATCACACCTCACCTCTGGAACTTCGAAAGGGTCCTTCACACCCTTGGTGCAAATCCAGAAGTTCCCCGACCTACCCGTCTCCACTCGAGAGGAATCACGAGGGTCCCGCCCACATCCAGAGGAGCCCCGTTTCCGCCTCGTAGCTCCAGATGAGGGATCCTTTCCCTGCTTCGTCGGGAAAGAGTTCCCGGCGTTCCCGTCGCATCTCAAGAGGAGGCCCTCTCAACAGGAACGGCGAGAGGAACTCCAGGGTCGTGCCACCATTCCAAGAGTCCCCAAGATGTCTCAGTCCATTCTAGAGGAACCTCTTTTCCCTTCACCGGCTCGTCTTTCACGCCGAGGATCGACTCACACCAAGGTGGCACGTGGCACAGCCCTGTGGGAAAGCCTCGTGGGAAAGCCTCGAGGGACAGCCTCGAGGGAAAGCCACAGATCCCTTGATCCACGTGACAGGAAGCGTGACACTACTGCTGCAGCTCGGGAGGAAAGCGCACGTGCATGCCCCCACCGGAGACGAGGCCTGACTCCCCTGGGGAGACTCAGAAGCACCCCAAGATCCATGGCAACACTGGAGAGGAATCCTCAGGTTCCGGCTCCGACTCCACACAAGGACTGAGGCCCCGGCATGGACGGGAGAGGAATCCCGAGAGGTCCCCTAGCAACTCGCATGGGGACTGGCCTTTCCTGAGGCCACCAGAGCGGGTCCCTGAGGTCCCCGTCGTAACTCGAGAAGACCTGCCGCAACTCGAGAAAATCCAGGAGGTTCGCCCCTCCAGGCGAGATGAGGCCCATTTCCGCTGAGGCGTCTCGAGGCTGATCACACCTCCCCTCTGGAACTTCGAAAGGGTCCTTCACACCCTTGGTGCAAATCCAGAAGTTCCCCGACCTAGCCGTCTCCACTCGAGAGGAATCACGAGGGTCCCGCCCACATCCAGAGGAGCCCCGTTTCCGCCTCGTAGCTCGAGATGAGGGATCCTTTCCCTGCTTCGTCGGGAAAGAGTTCCCGGCATTCCCGTCGCATCTCAAGAGGAGGCCCTCTCAACAGGAACGGCGAGAGGAACTCCAGGGTCGTGCCACCATTCCAAGAGTCCCCCCGATGTCTCAGTCCATTCCAGAGGAACCTCTTTTCCCTTCACCGGCTCGTCTTTCACGCCGAGGATCGACTCACACCAAGGTGGCACGTGGCACAGCCCTGTGGGAAAGCCTCGTGGGAAAGCCTCGAGGGACAGCCTCGAGGGAAAGCCACAGATCCCTTGATCCACGTGACAGGAAGCGTGACACTACTGCTGCAGCTCGGGAGGAAAGCGTACGTGCATGCCCCCACTCGAGACGAGGCCTGACTCCCCTGGGGAGACTCAGAAGCACCCCAAGATCCATGGCAACACTGGAGAGGAATCCTCAGGTTCTGGCCCCGACTCCACACAAGGACTGAGGCCCCGGCATGGACGGGAGAGGAATCCCGAGAGGTCCCCTAGCAACTCGCATGGGGACTGGCCTTTCCTGAGGCCACCAGAGCGGGTCCCTGAGGTCCCCATCGTAACTCGAGAAGACTTGCCGCAACTCGAGAAAATCCAGGAGGTTCTCCCCTCCAGGCGAGATGAGGCCCATTTCCGCTGAGGCGTCTCGAGGCTGATCACACCTCACCTCTGGAACTTCGAAAGGGTCCTTCACACCCTTGGTGCAAATCAAGAAGTTCCCCGACATACCCGTCTCCACTCGAGAGGAATCACGAGGGTACCGCCCACATCCAGAGGAGCCCCGTTTCCGCCTCGTAGGTCGAGATGAGGGATCCTTTCCCTGCTTCGTCGGGAAAGAGTTCCCGGCGTTCCCGTCGCATCTCAAGAGGAGGCCCTCTCAACAGGAATGGCGATAGGAACTCCAGGGTCGTGCCACCATTCCAAGAGTCCCCCAGATGTCTCAGTCCATTCCAGAGGAACCTCTTTTCCCTTCACCGGCTCGTCTTTCACGCTGAGGATCGACTCACACCAAGGTGGCACGTGGCACAGCCCTGTGGGAAAGCCTCGTGGGAAAGCCTCGAGGGACAGCCTCGAGGGAAAGCCACAGATCCCTTGATCCACGTGACAGGAAGCGTGACACTACTGCTGCAGCTCGGGAGGAAAGCGCACGTGCATGCCCCCACTCGAGACGAGGCCTGACTCCCCTGGGGAGACTCAGAAGCACCCCAAGATCCATGGCAACACTGGAGAGGAATCCTCAGGTTCCGGCCCCGACTCCACACAAGGACTGAGGCCCCGTCATGGACGGGAGAGGAATCCCGAGAGGTCCCCTAGCAACTCGCATGGGGACTGGCCTTTCCTGAGGCCACCAGAGCGGGTCCCTGAGGTCCCCGTCGTAACTCGAGAAGACCTGCCGCAACTGGAGAAAATCCAGGAGGTTCTCCCCTCCAGGCGAGATGAGGCCCATTTCCGCTGAGGCGTCTCGAGGCTGATCACACCTCACCTCTGGAACTTCGAAAGGGTCCTTCACACCCTTGGTGCAAATCCAGAAGTTCCCCGACCTAGCCGTCTCCACTCGAGAGGAATCACGAGGGTCCCGCCCACATCCATAGGAGCCCCGTTTCCGCCTCGTAGCTCGAGATGAGGGATCCTTTCCCTGCTTCGTCGGGAAAGAGTTCCCGGCGTTCCCGTCGCATCTCAAGAGGAGGCCCTCTCAACAGGAACGGCGAGAGGAAATCCAGGGTCGTGCCACCATTCCAAGAGTCCCCCAGATGTCTCAGTCCATTCCAGAGGAACCTCTTTTCCCTTCACCGGCTCGTCTTTCACGCCGAGGATCGACTCCCACCAAGGTGGCACGTGGCACAGCCCTGTGGGAAAGCCTCGTGGGAAAGCCTCGAGGGACAGCCTCGAGGGAAAGCCACAGATCCCTTGATCCACGTGACAGGAAGCGTGACACTACTGCTGCAGCTCGGGAGGAAAGCGCACGTGCATGCCCCCACTCGAGACGAGGCCTGACTCCCCTGGGGAGACTCAGAAGCACCCCAAGATCCATGGCAACACTGGAGAGGAATCCTCAGGTTTCGGCCCCGACTACACACAAGGACTGAGGCCCCGGCATGGACGGGAGAGGAATCCCGTGAGGTCCCCTAGCAACTCGCATGGGGACTGGCCTTTCCTGAGGCCACCAGAGCGGGTCCGTGAGGTCCCCGTCGTAACTCGAGAAGACCTGCCGCAACTCGAGAAAATCCAGGAGGTTCTCCCCTCCAGGCGAGATGAGGCCCATTTCCGCTGAGGCGTCTCGAGGCTGATCACACCTCACCTCTGGAACTTCGAAAGGGTCCTTCACACCCTTGGTGCAAATCAAGAAGTTCCCCGACCTAGCCGTCTCCACTCGAGAGGAATCACGAGGGTCCCGCCCACATCCAGAGGAGCCCCGTTTCCGCCTCGTAGCTCGAGATGAGGGATCCTTTCCCTGCTTCGTCGGGAAAGAGTTCCCGGCGTTCCCGTCGCATCTCAAGAGGAGGCCCTCTCAACAGGAACGGCGAGAGGAACTCCAGGGTCGTGCCACCATTCCAAGAGTCCCCCAGATGTCTCAGTCCATTCCAGAGGAACCTCTTTTCCCTTCACCGGCTCGTCTTTCACGCCGAGGATCGACTCACAGCAAGGTGGCACGTGGCACAGCCCTGTGGGAAAGCCTCGTGGGAAAGCCTCGAGGGACAGCCTCGAAGGAAAGCCACAGATCCCTTGATCCACGTGACAGGAAGCGTGACACTACTGCTGCAGCTCGGGAGGAAAGCGCACATGCATGCCCCCACTCGAGACGAGGCCTGACTCCCCTGGGGAGACTTAGAAGCAGCCCGAGATCCATGGCAACACTGGAGAGGAATCCTCAGGTTCCGGCCCCGACTCCACACAAGGACTGAGGCCCCGGCATGGACGGGAGAGGAATCCCGAGAGGTCCCCTAGCAACTCGCATGGGGACTCTCCTTTCCTGAGGCCACCAGAGCGGGTCCCTGAGGTCCCCGTCGTAACTCGAGAAGACCTGCCGCAACTCGAGAAATTCCAGGAGGTTCTCCCCTCCAGGCGAGATGAGGCCCATTTCCGCTGAGGCGTCTCGAGGCTGATCACACCTCACCTCTGGAACTTCGAAAGGGTCCTTCACACCCTTGGTGCAAATCCAGAAGTTCCCCGACCTAGCCGTCTCCACTCGAGAGGAATCACGAGGGTCCCGCCCACATCCAGAGGAGCCCCGTTTCCGCCTCGTAGCTCGAGATGAGGGATCCTTTCCCTGCTTCGTCGGGAAAGAGTTCCCGGCGTTCCCGTCGCATCTCAAGAGGAGGCCCTCTCAACAGGAACGGCGAGAGGAACTCCAGGGTCGTGCCACCATTCCAAGAGTCCCCAAGATGTCTCAGTCCATTCCAGAGGAACCTCTTTTCCCTTCACCGGCTCGTCTTTCACGCCGAGGATCGACTCACACCAAAGTGGCACGTGGCACAGCCCTGTGGGTAAGCCTCGTGGGAAAGCCTCGAGGGACAGCCTCGAGGGAAAGCCACAGATCCCTTGATCCACGTGACAGGAAGCGTGACACTACTGCTGCAGCTCGGGAGGAAAGCACACGTGCATGCCCCCACCGGAGACGAGGCCTGACTCCCCTGGGGAGACTCAGAAGCACCCCAAGATCCATGGCAACACTGGAGAGGAATCCTCAGGTTCCGGCCCCGACTCCACACAAGGACTGAGGCCCCGGCATGGACGGGAGAGGAATCCCGAGAGGTCCCCTAGCAACTCGCATGGGGACTGGCCTTTGCTGAGGCCACCAGAGCGGGTCCCTGAGGTCCCCGTCCTAACTCGAGAAGACCTGCCGCAACTCGAGAAAATCCAGGAGGTTCTCCCCTCCAGGCGAGATGAGGCCCATTTCCGCTGAGGCGTCTCGAGGCTGATCACACCTCACCTCTGGAACTTCGAAAGGGTCCTTCACACCCTTGGTGCAAATCCAGAAGTTCCCCGACCTAGCCGTCTCCACTCGAGAGGAATCACGAGGGTCCCGCCCACATCCAGAGGAGCCCCGTTTCCGCCTCGTAGCTCGAGATGAGGGATCCTTTCCCTGCTTCGTCGGGAAAGAGTTCCCGGCGTTCCCGTCGCATCTCAAGAGGAGGCCCTCTCAACAGGAACGGCGAGAGGAACTCCAGGGTCGTGCCACCATTCCAAGAGTCCCCCAGATGTCTCAGTCCATTCCAGAGGAACCTCTTTTCCCTTCACCGGCTCGTCTTTCACGCCGAGGATCGACTCACACCAAGGTGGCACGTGGCACAGCCCTGTGGGAAAGCCTCGTGGGAAAGCCTCGAGGGACAGCCTCGAGGGAAAGCCACAGATCCCTTGATCCACGTGACAGGAAGCGTGACACTACTGCTGCAGCTCGGGAGGAAAGCGCACGTGCATGCCCCCACTCGAGACGAAGCCTGACTCCCCTGGGGAG
Source organism: Budorcas taxicolor (assembly GCF_023091745.1). Classification (NCBI taxonomy): domain Eukaryota; kingdom Metazoa; phylum Chordata; class Mammalia; order Artiodactyla; family Bovidae; genus Budorcas; species Budorcas taxicolor. The sequence continues at coordinate 115,590 of NW_026292051.1, forward strand.
ACTCAGAAGCACCCCAAGATCCATGGTAACACTGGAGAGGAATCCTCAGGTTCCGGCCCCGACTACACACAAGGACTGAGGCCCTGGCATGGACGGGAGAGGAATCCCGTGAGGTCCCCTAGCAACTCGCATGGGGACTGGCCTTTCCTGAGGCCACCAGAGCGGGTCCCTGAGGTCCCCGTCGTAACTCGAGAAGACCTGCCGCAACTCGAGAGAATCCAGGAGGTTCTCCCCTCCAGGTGAGATGAGGCCCATTTCCGCTGAGGCGTCTCGAGGCTGATCACACCTCACCTCTGGAACTTCGAAAGGGTCCTTCACACCCTTGGTGCAAATCAAGAAGTTCCCCGACATACCCGTCTCCACTCGAGAGGAATCACGAGGGTCCCGCCCACATCCAGAGGAGCCCCGTTTCCGCCTCGTAGGTCGAGATGAGGGATCCTTTCCCTGCTTCGTCGGGAAAGAGTTCCCGGCGTTCCCGTCGCATCTCAAGAGGAGGCCCTCTCAACAGGAACGGCGAGAGGAACTCCAGGGTCGTGCCACCATTCCAAGAGTCCCCCAGATGTCTCAGTCCATTCCAGAGGAACCTCTTTTCCCTTCACCGGCTCGTCTTTCACGCTGAGGATCGACTCACACCAAGGTGGCACGTGGCACAGCCCTGTGGGAAAGCCTCGTGGGAAAGCCTCGAGGGACAGCCTCGAGGGAAAGCCACAGATCCCTTGATCCACGTGACAGGAAGCGTGACACTACTGCTGCAGCTCGGGAGGAAAGCGCACGTGCATGCCCCCACTCGAGACGAGGCCTGACTCCCCTGGGGAGACTCAGAAGCACCCCAAGATCCATGGCAACACTGGAGAGGAATCCTCAGGTTCCGGCCCCGACTCCACACAAGGACTGAGGCCCCGTCATGGACGGGAGAGGAATCCCGAGAGGTCCCCTAGCAACTCGCATGGGGACTGGCCTTTCCTGAGGCCACCAGAGCGGGTCCCTGAGGTCCCCATCGTAACTCGAGAAGACCTGCCGCAACTCGAGAAAATCCAGGAGGTTCTCCCCTCCAGGCGAGATGAGGCCCATTTCCGCTGAGGCGTCTCGAGGCTGATCACACCTCACCTCTGGAACTTCGAAAGGGTCCTTCACACCCTTGGTGCAAATCCAGAAGTTCCCCGACCTACCCGTCTCCACTCGAGAGGAATCACGAGGGTCCCGCCCACATCCAGAGGAGCCCCGTTTCCGCCTCGTAGCTCGAGATGAGGGATCCTTTCCCTGCTTCGTCGGGAAAGAGTTCCCGGCGTTCCCGTCGCATCTCAAGAGGAGGCCCTCTCAACAGGAACGGCGAGAGGAACTCCAGGGTCGTGCCACCATTCCAAGAGTCCCCAAGATGTCTCAGTCCATTCTAGAGGAACCTCTTTTCCCTTCACCGGCTCGTCTTTCACGCCGAGGATCGACTCACACCAAGGTGGCACGTGGCACAGCCCTGTGGGAAAGCCTCGTGGGAAAGCCTCGAGGGACAGCCTCGAGGGAAAGCCACAGATCCCTTGATCCACGTGACAGGAAGCGTGACACTACTGCTGCAGCTCGGGAGGAAAGCGCACGTGCATGCCCCCACCGGAGACGAGGCCTGACTCCCCTGGGGAGACTCAGAAGCACCCCAAGATCCATGGCAACACTGGAGAGGAATCCTCAGGTTCCGGCCCCGACTCCACACAAGGACTGAGGCCCCGGCATGGACGGGAGAGGAATCCCGAGAGGTCCCCTAGCAACTCGCATGGGGACTGGCCTTTCCTGAGGCCACCAGAGCGGGTCCCTGAGGTCCCCGTCGTAACTCGAGAAGACCTGCCGCAACTCGAGAAAATCCAGGAGGTTCTCCCCTCCAGGCGAGATGAGGCCCATTTCCGCTGAGGCGTCTCGAGGCTGATCACACCTCCCCTCTGGAACTTCGAAAGGGTCCTTCACACCCTTGGTGCAAATCCAGAAGTTCCCCGACCTAGCCGTCTCCACTCGAGAGGAATCACGAGGGTCCCGCCCACATCCAGAGGAGCCCCGTTTCCGCCTCGTAGCTCGAGATGAGGGATCCTTTCCCTGCTTCGTCGGGAAAGAGTTCCCGGCATTCCCGTCGCATCTCAAGAGGAGGCCCTCTCAACAGGAACGGCGAGAGGAACTCCAGGGTCGTGCCACCATTCCAAGAGTCCCCCAGATGTCTCAGTCCATTCCAGAGGAACCTCTTTTCCCTTCACCGGCTCGTCTTTCACGCCGAGGATCGACTCACACCAAGGTGGCACGTGGCACAGCCCTGTGGGAAAGCCTCGTGGGAAAGCCTCGAGGGACAGCCTCGAGGGAAAGCCACAGATCCCTTGATCCACGTGACAGGAAGCGTGACACTACTGCTGCAGCTCGGGAGGAAAGCGCACGTGCATGCCCCCACTCGAGACGAGGCCTGACTCCCCTGGGGAGACTCAGAAGCACCCCAAGATCCATGGCAACACTGGAGAGGAATCCTCAGGTTCTGGCCCCGACTCCACACAAGGACTGAGGCCCCGGCATGGACGGGAGAGGAATCCCGAGAGGTCCCCTAGCAACTCGCATGGGGACTGGCCTTTCCTGAGGCCACCAGAGCGGGTCCCTGAGGTCCCCATCGTAACTCGAGAAGACTTGCCGCAACTCGAGAAAATCCAGGAGGTTCTCCCCTCCAGGCGAGATGAGGCCCATTTCCGCTGAGGCGTCTCGAGGCTGATCACACCTCACCTCTGGAACTTCGAAAGGGTCCTTCACACCCTTGGTGCAAATCAAGAAGTTCCCCGACATACCCGTCTCCACTCGAGAGGAATCACGAGGGTACCGCCCACATCCAGAGGAGCCCCGTTTCGGTCTCGTAGCTCGAGATGAGGGATCCTGTCCCTGCTTCGTCGGGAAAGAGTTCCCGGCGTTCCCGTCGCATCTCAAGAGGAGGCCCTCTCAACAGGAACGGCGGGATGAACTCCAGGGTCGTTCCACCTTTCCAAGAGTCCCCCAGATGTCTCAGTCCATTCCAGAGGAACCTCTTTTCCCTTCACCAGCTCGTCTTTCACGCCGAGGATCGACTCACACCAAGGTGGCACGTGGCACAGCCCTGTGGGAAAGCCTCGTGGGAAAGCCTCAAGGGACAGCCTCGAGGGAAAGCCACAGATCCCTTGATCCACGTGACAGGAAGCGTGACACTACTGTTGCAGCTCGGGAGGAAAGCGCACATGCATGCCCCCACTCGAGACGAGGCCTGACTCCCCTGGGGAGACTCAGAAGCACCCCAAGATCCATGGCAACACTGGAGAGGAATCCTCAGGTTCCGGCCCCGACTACACACAAGGACTGAGGCCCTGGCATGGACGGGAGAGGAATCCCGTGAGGTCCCCTAGCAACTCGCATGGGGACTGGCCTTTCCTGAGGCCACCAGAGCGGGTCCCTGTGGTCCCCGTCGTAACTCGAGAAGACCTGCCGCAACTCGAGAAAATCCAGGAGGTTCTCCCCTCCAGGTGAGATGAGGCCCATTTCCGCTGAGGCGTCTCGAGGCTGATCACACCTCACCTCTGGAACTTCGAAAGGGTCCTTCACACCCTTGGTGCAAATCAAGAAGTTCCCCGACATACCCGTCTCCACTCGAGAGGAATCACGAGGGTCCCGCCCACATCCAGAGGAGCCCCGTTTCCGCCTCGTAGGTCGAGATGAGGGATCCTTTCCCTGCTTCGTCGGGAAAGAGTTCCCGGCGTTCCCGTCGCATCTCAAGAGGAGGCCCTCTCAACAGGAATGGCGAGAGGAACTCCAGGGTCGTGCCACCATTCCAAGAGTCCCCCAGATGTCTCAGTCCATTCCAGAGGAACCTCTTTTCCCTTCACCGGCTCGTCTTTCACGCTGAGGATCGACTCACACCAAGGTGGCACGTGGCACAGCCCTGTGGGAAAGCCTCGTGGGAAAACCTCGAGGGACAGCCTCGAGGGAAAGCCACAGATCCCTTGATCCACGTGACAGGAAGCGTGACACTACTGCTGCAGCTCGGGAGGAAAGCGCACGTGCATGCCCCCACTCGAGACGAGGCCTGACTCCCCTGGGGAGACTCAGAAGCACCCCAAGATCCATGGCAACACTGGAGAGGAATCCTCAGGTTCCGGCCCCGACTCCACACAAGGACTGAGGCCCCGTCATGGACTGGAGAGGAATCCCGAGGGGTCCCCTAGCAACTCGCATGGGGACTGGCCTTTCCTGAGGCCACCAGAGCGGGTCCCTGAGGTCCCCGTCGTAACTCGAGAAGACCTGCCGCAACTGGAGAAAATCCAGGAGGTTCTCCCCTCCAGGCGAGATGAGGCCCATTTCCGCTGAGGCGTCTCGAGGCTGATCACACCTCACCTCTGGAACTTCGAAAGGGTCCTTCACACCCTTGGTGCAAATCAAGAAGTTCCCCGACCTAGCCGTCTCCACTCGAGAGGAATCACGAGGGTCCCGCCCACATCCAGAGGAGCCCCGTTTCCGCCTCGTAGCTCGAGATGAGGGATCCTTTCCCTGCTTCGTCGGGAAAGAGTTCCCGGCGTTCCCGTCGCATCTCAAGAGGAGGCCCTCTCAACAGGAACGGCGAGAGGAACTCCAGGGTCGTGCCACCATTCCAAGAGTCCCCCAGATGTCTCAGTCCATTCCAGAGGAACCTCTTTTCCCTTCACCGGCTCGTCTTTCACGCCGAGGATCGACTCACAGCAAGGTGGCACGTGGCACAGCCCTGTGGGAAAGCCTCGTGGGAAAGCCTCGAGGGACAGCCTCGAAGGAAAGCCACAGATCCCTTGATCCACGTGACAGGAAGCGTGACACTACTGCTGCAGCTCGGGAGGAAAGCGCACATGCATGCCCCCACTCGAGACGAGGCCTGACTCCCCTGGGGAGACTCAGAAGCACCCCGAGATCCATGGCAACACTGGAGAGGAATCCTCAGGTTCCGGCCCCGACTCCACACAAGGACTGAGGCCCCGGCATGGACGGGAGAGGAATCCCGAGAGGTCCCCTAGCAACTCGCATGGGGACTCTCCTTTCCTGAGGCCACCAGAGCGGGTCCCTGAGGTCCCCGTCGTAACTCGAGAAGACCTGCCGCAACTCGAGAAAATCCAGGAGGTTCTCCCCTCCAGGCGAGATGAGGCCCATTTCCGCTGAGGCGTCTCGAGGCTGATCACACCTCACCTCTGGAACTTCGAAAGGGTCCTTCACACCCTTGGTGCAAATCCAGAAGTTCCCCGACCTAGCCGTCTCCACTCGAGAGGAATCACGAGGGTCCCGCCCACATCCAGAGGAGCCCCGTTTCCGCCTCGTAGCTCGAGATGAGGGATCCTTTCCCTGCTTCGTCGGGAAAGAGTTCCCGGCGTTCCCGTCGCATCTCAAGAGGAGGCCCTCTCAACAGGAACGGCGAGAGGAACTCCAGGGTCGTGCCACCATTCCAAGAGTCCCCAAGATGTCTCAGTCCATTCCAGAGGAACCTCTTTTCCCTTCACCGGCTCGTCTTTCACGCCGAGGATCGACTCACACCAAAGTGGCACGTGGCACAGCCCTGTGGGAAAGCCTCGTGGGAAAGCCTCGAGGGACAGCCTCGAGGGAAAGCCACAGATCCCTTGATCCACGTGACAGGAAGCGTGACAACTACTGCTGCAGCTCGGGAGGAAAGCACACGTGCATGCCCCCACCGGAGACGAGGCCTGACTCCCCTGGGGAGACTCAGAAGCACCCCAAGATCCATGGCAACACTGGAGAGGAATCCTCAGGTTCCGGCCCCGACTCCACACAAGGACTGAGGCCCCGGCATGGACGGGAGAGGAATCCGAGAGGTCCCCTAGCAACTCGCATGGGGACTGGCCTTTCCTGAGGCCACCAGAGCGGGTCCCTGAGGTCCCCGTCCTAACTCGAGAAGACCTGCCGCAACTCGAGAAAATCCAGGAGGTTCTCCCCTCCAGGCGAGATGAGGCCCATTTCCGCTGAGGCGTCTCGAGGCTGATCACACCTCACCTCTGGAACTTCGAAAGGGTCCTTCACACCCTTGGTGCAAATCCAGAAGTTCCCCGACCTAGCCGTCTCCACTCGAGAGGAATCACGAGGGTCCCGCCCACATCCAGAGGAGCCCCGTTTCCGCCTCGTAGCTCGAGATGAGGGATCCTTTCCCTGCTTCGTCGGGAAAGAGTTCCCGGCGTTCCCGTCGCATCTCAAGAGGAGGCCCTCTCAACAGGAACGGCGAGAGGAACTCCAGGGTCGTGCCACCATTCCAAGAGTCCCCCAGATGTCTCAGTCCATTCCAGAGGAACCTCTTTTCCCTTCACCGGCTCGTCTTTCACGCCGAGGATCGACTCACACCAAGGTGGCACGTGGCACAGCCCTGTGGGAAAGCCTCGTGGGAAAGCCTCGAGGGACAGCCTCGAGGGAAAGCCACAGATCCCTTGATCCACGTGACAGGAAGCGTGACACTACTGCTGCAGCTCGGGAGGAAAGCGCACGTGCATGCCCCCACTCGAGACGAGGCCTGACTCCCCTGGGGAGACTCAGAAGCACCCCAAGATCCATGGCAACACTGGAGAGGAATCCTCAGGTTTCGGCCCCGACTACACACAAGGACTGAGGCCCCGGCATGGACGGGAGAGGAATCCCGTGAGGTCCCCTAGCAACTCGCATGGGGACTGGCCTTTCCTGAGGCCACCAGAGCGGGTCCCTGAGGTCCCCGTCGTAACTCGAGAAGACCTGCCGCAACTCGAGAAAATCCAGGAGGTTCTCCCCTCCAGGCGAGATGAGGCCCATTTCCGCTGAGGCGTCTCGAGGCTGATCACACCTCACCTCTGGAACTTCGAAAGGGTCCTTCAGACCCTTGGTGCAAATCCAGAAGTTCCCCGACCTAGCCGTCTCCACTCGAGAGGAATCACGAGGGTCCCGCCCACATCCAGAGGAGCCCCGTTTCCGCCTCGTAGCTCGAGATGAGGGATCCTTTCCCTGCTTCGTCGGGAAAGAGTTCCCGGCGTTCCCGTCGCATCTCAAGAGGAGGCCCTCTCAACAGGAACGGCGAGAGGAACTCCAGGGTCGTGCCACCATTCCAAGAGTCCCCCAGATGTCTCAGTCCATTCCAGAGGAACCTCTTTTCCCTTCACCGGCTCGTCTTTCACGCCGAGGATCGACTCACAGCAAGGTGGCACGTGGCACAGCCCTGTGGGAAAGCCTCGTGGGAAAGCCTCGAGGGACAGCCTCGAAGGAAAGCCACAGATCCCTTGATCCACGTGACAGGAAGCGTGACACTACTGCTGCAGCTCGGGAGGAAAGCGCACATGCATGCCCCCACTCGAGACGAGGCCTGACTCCCCTGGGGAGACTTAGAAGCACCCCGAGATCCATGGCAACACTGGAGAGGAATCCTCAGGTTCCGGCCCCGACTCCACACAAGGACTGAGGCCCCGGCATGGACGGGAGAGGAATCCCGAGAGGTCCCCTAGCAACTCGCATGGGGACTCTCCTTTCCTGAGGCCACCAGAGCGGGTCCCTGAGGTCCCCGTCGTAACTCGAGAAGACCTGCCGCAACTCGAGAAAATCCAGGAGGTTCTCCCCTCCAGGCGAGATGAGGCCCATTTCCGCTGAGGCGTCTCGAGGCTGATCACACCTCACCTCTGGAACTTCGAAAGGGTCCTTCACACCCTTGGTGCAAATCCAGAAGTTCCCCGACCTAGCCGTCTCCACTCGAGAGGAATCACGAGGGTCCCGCCCACATCCAGAGGAGCCCCGTTTCCGCCTCGTAGCTCGAGATGAGGGATCCTTTCCCTGCTTCGTCGGGAAAGAGTTCCCGGCGTTCCCGTCGCATCTCAAGAGGAGGCCCTCTCAACAGGAACGGCGAGAGGAACTCCAGGGTCGTGCCACCATTCCAAGAGTCCCCAAGATGTCTCAGTCCATTCCAGAGGAACCTCTTTTCCCTTCACCGGCTCGTCTTTCACGCCGAGGATCGACTCACACCAAAGTGGCACGTGGCACAGCCCTGTGGGTAAGCCTCGTGGGAAAGCCTCGAGGGACAGCCTCGAGGGAAAGCCACAGATCCTTGATCCACGTGACAGGAAGCGTGACACTACTGCTGCAGCTCGGGAGGAAAGCACACGTGCATGCCCCCACCGGAGACGAGGCCTGACTCCCCTGGGGAGACTCAGAAGCACCCCAAGATCCATGGCAACACTGGAGAGGAATCCTCAGGTTCCGGCCCCGACTCCACACAAGGACTGAGGCCCCGGCATGGACGGGAGAGGAATCCCGAGAGGTCCCCTAGCAACTCGCATGGGGACTGGCCTTTCCTGAGGCCACCAGAGCGGGTCCCTGAGGTCCCCGTCCTAACTCGAGAAGACCTGCCGCAACTCGAGAAAATCCAGGAGGTTCTCCCCTCCAGGCGAGATGAGGCCCATTTCCGCTGAGGCGTCTCGAGGCTGATCACACCTCACCTCTGGAACTTCGAAAGGGTCCTTCACACCCTTGGTGCAAATCCAGAAGTTCCCCGACCTACCCGTCTCCACTCGAGAGGAATCACGAGGGTCCCGCCCACATCCAGAGGAGCCCCGTTTCCGCCTCGTAGCTCGAGATGAGGGATCCTTTCCCTGCTTCGTCGGGAAAGAGTTCCCGGCGTTCCCGTCGCATCTCAAGAGGAGGCCCTCTCAACAGGAACGGCGAGAGGAACTCCAGGGTCGTGCCACCATTCCAAGAGTCCCCAAGATGTCTCAGTCCATTCCAGAGGAACCTCTTTTCCCTTCACCGGCTCGTCTTTCACGCCGAGGATCGACTCACACCAAAGTGGCACGTGGCACAGCCCTGTGGGTAAGCCTCGTGGGAAAGCCTCGAGGGACAGCCTCGAGGGAAAGCCACAGATCCCTTGATCCACGTGACAGGAAGCGTGACACTACTGCTGCAGCTCGGGAGGAAAGCACACGTGCATGCCCCCACCGGAGACGAGGCCTGACTCCCCTGGGGAGACTCAGAAGCACCCCAAGATCCATGGCAACACTGGAGAGGAATCCTCAGGTTCCGGCCCCGACTCCACACAAGGACTGAGGTCCCGGCATGGACGGGAGAGGAATCCCGAGAGGTCCCCCTAGCAACTCGCATGGGGACTGGCCTTTCCTGAGGCCACCAGAGCGGGTCCCTGAGGTCCCCGTCCTAACTCGAGAAGACCTGCCGCAACTCGAGAAAATCCAGGAGGTTCTCCCCTCCAGGCGAGATGAGGCCCATTTCCGCTGAGGCGTCTCGAGGCTGATCACACCTCACCTCTGGAACTTCGAAAGGGTCCTTCACACCCTTGGTGCAAATCCAGAAGTTCCCCGACCTACCCGTCTCCACTCGAGAGGAATCACGAGGGTCCCGCCCACATCCAGAGGAGCCCCGTTTCCGCCTCGTAGCTCGAGATGAGGGATCCTTTCCCTGCTTCGTCGGGAAAGAGTTCCCGGCGTTCCCGTCGCATCTCAAGAGGAGGCCCTCTCAACAGGAACGGCGAGAGGAACTCCAGGGTCGTGCCACCATTCCAAGAGTCCCCCAGATGTCTCAGTCCATTCCAGAGGAACCTCTTTTCCCTTCACCGGCTCGTCTTTCACGCCGAGGATCGACTCACACCAAGGTGGCACGTGGCACAGCCCTGTGGGAAAGCCTCGTGGGAAAGCCTCGAGGGACAGCCTCGAGGGAAAGCCACAGATCCCTTGATCCACGTGACAGGAAGCGTGACACTACTGCTGCAGCTCGGGAGGAAAGCACACGTGCATGCCCCCACTCGAGACGAAGCCTGACTCCCTGGGGAGACTCAGAAGCACCCCAAGATCCATGGCAACACTGGAGAGGAATCCTCAGGTTCCGGCCCCGACTCCACACAAGGACTGAGGCCCCGGCATGGACGGGAGAGGAATCCCGAGAGGTCCCCTAGCAACTCGCATGGGGACTGGCCTTTCCTGAGGCCACCAGAGCGGGTCCCTGAGGTCCCCGTCGGAACTCGAGAAGACCTGCCGCAACTCGCGAAAATCCAGGAGGTTCGCCCCTCCAGGCGAGATGAGGCCCATTTCCGCTGAGGCGTCTCGAGGCTGATCACACCTCCCCTCTGGAACTTCGAAAGGGTCCTTCACACCCTTGGAGCAAATCCAGAAGTTCCCCGACCTAGCCGTCTCCACTCGAGAGGAATCACGAGGGTCCCGCCCACATCCAGAGGAGCCCCGTTTCCGCCTCGTAGCTCGAGATGAGGGATCCTTTCCCTGCTTCGTCGGGAAAGAGTTCCCGGCATTCCCGTCGCATCTCAAGAGGAGGCCCTCTCAACAGGAATGGCGAGAGGAACTCCAGGGTCGTGCCACCATTCCAAGAGTCCCCCAGATGTCTCAGTCCATTCCAGAGGAACCTCTTATCCCTTCACCGGCTTGTCTTTCACGCCGAGGATCGACTCACACCAAGGTGGCACGTGGCACAGCCCTGTGGGAAAGCCTCGTGGGAAAGCCTCGAGGGACAGCCTCGAAGGAAAGCCACAGATCCCTTGATCCACGTGACGGGAAGCGTGACACTACTGCTGCAGCTCGGGAGGAAAGCTCACATGCATGCCCCCACTCGAGACGAGGCCTGACTCCCCTGGGGAGACTCAGAAGCACCCCGAGATCCATGGCAACACTGGAGAGGAATCCTCAGGTTCCGGCCCCGACTCCACACAAGGACTGAGGCCCCGGCATGGACGGGAGAGGAATCCCGAGAGGTCCCCTAGCAGCTCGCATGGGGACTGGCCTTTCCTGAGGCCACCAGAGCGGGTCCCTGAGGTCCCCGTCGTAACTCGAGAAGTCCTGCCGCAACTCGAGAAAATCCAGGAGGTTCTCCCCTCCAGGCGAGATGAGGCCCATTTCCGCTGAGGCGTCTCGAGGCTGATCACACCTCACCTCTGGAACTTCGAAAGGGTCCTTCACACCCTTGGTGCAAATCAAGAAGTTCCCCGACCTAGCCGTCTCCACTCGAGAGGAATCACGAGGGTCCCGCCCACATCCAGAGGAGCCCCGTTTCCGCCTCGTAGCTCGAGATGAGGGATCCTTTCCCTGCTTCGTCGGGAAAGAGTTCCCGGCGTTCCCGTCGCATCTCAAGAGGAGGCCCTCTCAACAGGAACGGCGAGAGGAACTCCAGGGTCGTGCCACCATTCCAAGAGTCCCCAAGATGTCTCAGTCCATTCCAGAGGAACCTCTTTTCCCTTCACCGGCTCGTCTTTCACGCCGAGGATCGACTCACAGCAAGGTGGCACGTGGCACAGCCCTGTGGGAAAGCCTCGTGGGAAAGCCTCGAGGGACAGCCTCGAGGGAAAGCCACAGATCCCTTGATCCACGTGACAGGAAGCGTGACACTACTGCTGCAGCTCGGGAGGAAAGCGCACGTGCATGCCCCCACCGGAGACGAGGCCTGACTCCCCTGGGGAGACTCAGAAGCACCCCAAGATCCATGGCAACACTGGAGAGGAATCCTCAGGTTCCGGCCCCGACTCCACACAAGGACTGAGGCCCCGGCATGGACGGGAGAGGAATCCCGAGAGGTCCCCTAGCAACTCGCATGGGGACTGGCCTTACCTGAGGCCACCAGAGCGGGTCCCTGAGGTCCCCGTGCTAACTCGAGAAGACCTGCCGCAACTCGAGAAAATCCAGGTGGTTCTCCCCTCCAGGCGAGATGAGGCCCATTTCCGCTGAGGCGTCTCGAGGCTGATCACACCTCACCTCTGGAACTTCGAAAGGGTCCTTCACACCCTTGGTGCAAATCCAGAAGTTCCCCGACCTACCCGTCTCCACTCGAGAGGAATCACGAGGGTCCCGCCCACATCCAGAGGAGCCCCGTTTCCGCCTCGTAGCTCGAGATGAGGGATCCTTTCCCTGCTTCGTCGGGAAAGAGTTCCCGGCGTTCCCGTCGCATCTCAAGAGGAGGCCCTCTCAACAGGAACGGCGAGAGGAACTCCAGGGTCGTGCCACCATTCCAAGAGTCCCCCAGATGTCTCAGTCCATTCCAGAGGAACCTCTTTTCCCTTCACCGGCTCGTCTTTCACGCCGAGGATCGACTCACACCAAGGTGGCACGTGGCACAGCCCTGTGGGAAAGCCTCGTGGGAAAGCCTCGAGGGACAGCCTCGAGGGAAAGCCACAGATCCCTTGATCCACGTGACAGGAAGCGTGACACTACTGCTGCAGCTCGGGAGGAAAGCGCACGTGCATGCCCCCACTCGAGACGAGGCCTGACTCCCCTCGGGAGACTCAGAAGCACCCCAAGATCCATGGCAACACTGGAGAGGAATCCTCAGGTTCCGGCCCCGACTCCACACAAGGACTGAGGCCCCGGCATGGACGGGAGAGGAATCCCGAGAGGTCCCCTAGCAACTCGCATGGGGACTGGCCTTTCCTGAGGCCACCAGAGCGGGTCCCTGAGGTCCCCGTCGTAACTCGAGAAGACCTGCCGCAACTCGAGAAAATCCAGGAGGTTCGCCCCTCCAGGCGAGATGAGGCCCATTTCCGCTGAGGCGTCTCGAGGCTGATCACACCTCCCCTCTGGAACTTCGAAAGGGTCCTTCACACCCTTGGTGCAAATCCAGAAGTTCCCCGACCTAGCCGTCTCCACTCGAGAGGAATCACGAGGGTCCCGCCCACATCCAGAGGAGCCCCGTTTCCGCCTCGTAGCTCGAGATGAGGGATCCTTTCCCTGCTTCGTCGGGTAAGAGTTCCCGGCATTCCCGTCGCATCTCAAGAGGAGGCCCTCTCAACAGGAACGGCGAGAGGAACTCCAGGGTCGTGCCACCATTCCAAGAGTCCCCCAGATGTCTCAGTCCATTCCAGAGGAACCTCTTTTCCCTTCACCGGCTTGTCTTTCACGCCGAGGATCGACTCACACCAAGGTGGCACGTGGCACAGCCCTGTGGGAAAGCCTCGTGGGAAAGCCTCGAGGGACAGCCTCGAGGGAAAGCCACAGATCCCTTGATCCACGTGACAGGAAGCGTGACACTACTGCTGCAGCTCGGGAGGAAAGCGCACGTGCATGCCCCCACTCGAGACGAGGCCTGACTCCCCTGGGGAGACTCAGAAGCACCCCAAGATCCATGGCAACACTGGAGAGGAATCCTCAGGTTCCGGCTCCGACTCCACACAAGGACTGAGGCCCCGGCATGGACGGGAGAGGAATCCCGAGAGGTCCCCTAGCAACTCGCATGGGGACTGGCCTTTCCTGAGGCCACCAGAGCGGGTCCCTGAGGTCCCCGTCGTAACTCGAGAAGACCTGCCGCAACTCGAGAAAATCCAGGAGGTTCTCCCCTCCAGGCGAGATGAGGCCCATTTCCGCTGAGGCGTCTCGAGGCTGATCACACCTCCCCTCTGGAACTTCGAAAGGGTCCTTCACACCCTTGGTGCAAATCAAGAAGTTCCCCGACATACCCGTCTCCACTCGAGAGGAATCACGAGGGTCCCGCCCACATCCAGAGGAGCCCCGTTTCCGCCTCGTAGCTCGAGATGAGGGATCCTTTCCCTGCTTCGTCGGGAAAGAGTTCCCGGCGTTCCCGTCGCATCTCAAGAGGAGGCCCTCTCAACAGGAACGGGGAGAGGAACTCCAGGGTCGTGCCACCATTCCAAGAGTCCCCCAGATGTCTCAGTCCATTCCAGAGGAACCTCTTTTCCCTTCACCGGCTCGTCTTTCACGCCGAGGATCGACTCACACCAAGGTGGCACGTGGCACAGCCCTGTGGGAAAGCCTCGTGGGAAAGCCTCGAGGGACAGCCTCGAGGGAAAGCCACAGATCCCTTGATCCACATGACAGGAAGCGTGACACTACTGCTGCAGCTCGGGAGGAAAGCGCACGTGCATGCCCCCACTCGAGACGAGGGCTGACTCCCCTGGGGAGACTCAGAAGCACCCCGAGATCCATGGCAACACTGGAGAGGAATCCTCAGGTTCCGGCCCCGACTCCACACAAGGACTGAAGCCCCGGCATGGACGGGAGAGGAATCCCGAGAGGTCCCCTAGCAACTCGCATGGGGACTCTCCTTTCCTGAGGCCACCAGAGCGGGTCCCTGAGGTCCCCGTCGTAACTCGAGAAGACCTGCCGCAACTCGAGAAAATCCAGGAGGTTCTCCCCTCCAGGCGAGATGAAGCCCATTTCCGCTGAGGCGTCTCGAGGCTGATCACACCTCACCTCTGGAACTTCGAAAGGGTCCTTCACACCCTTGGTGCAAATCCAGAAGTTCCCCGACCTAGCCGTCTCCACTCGAGAGGAATCACGAGGGTCCCGCCCACATCCAGAGGAGCCCCGTTTCCGCCTCGTAGCTCGAGATGAGGGATCCTTTCCCTGCTTCGTCGGGAAAGAGTTCCCGGCGTTCCCGTCGCATCTCAAGAGGAGGCCCTCTAAACAGGAACGGCGAGAGGAACTCCAGGGTCGTGCCACCATTCCAAGAGTCCCCCAGATGTCTCAGTCCATTCCAGAGGAACCTCTTTTCCCTTCACCGGCTCGTCTTTCACGCCGAGGATCGACTCACACCAAGGTGGCACGTGGCACAGCCCTGTGGGAAAGCCTCGTGGGAAAGCCTCGAGGGACAGCCTCGAGGGAAAGCCACAGATCCCTTGACCCACGTGACAGGAAGCGTGACACTACTGCTGCAGCTCGGGAGGAAAGCGCACGTGCATGCCCCCACTCGAGACGAGGGCTGACTCCCCTGGGGAGACTCAGAAGCACCCCGAGATCCATGGCAACACTAGAGAGGAATCCTCAGGTTCCGGCCCCGACTCCACACAAGGACTTAGGCCCCGGCATGGACGGGAGAGGAATCCCGAGAGGTCCCCTAGCAACTCGCCTGGGGACTCTCCTTTCCTGAGGCCACCAGAGCGGGTCCCTGAGGTCCCCGTCGTAACTCGAGAAGACCTGCCGCAACTCGAGAAAATCCAGGAGGTTCTCCCCTCCAGGCGAGATGAGGCCCATTTCCGCTGAGGCGTCTCGAGGCTGATCACACCTCACCTCTGGAACTTCGAAAGGGTCCTTCACACCCTTGGTGCAAATCAAGAAGTTCCCCGACCTAGCCGTCTCCACTCGAGAGGAATCACGAGGGTCCCGCCCACATCCAGAGGAGCCCCGTTTCCGCCTCGTAGCTCGAGATGAGGGATCCTTTCCCTGCTTCGTCGGGAAAGAGTTCCCGGCGTTCCCGTCGCATCTCAAGAGGAGGCCCTCTCAACAGGAACGGCGAGAGGAACTCCAGGGTCGTGCCACCATTCCAAGAGTCCCCCAGATGTCTCAGTCCATTCCAGAGGAACCTCTTTTCCCTTCACCGGCTCGTCTTTCACGCCGTGGATCGACTCATACCAAGGTGGCACGTGGCACAGCCCTGTGGGAAAGCCTCGTGGGAAAGCCTCGAGGGACAGCCTCGAGGGAAAGCCACAGGTCCCTTGATCCACGTGACAGGAAGCGTGACACTACTGCTGCAGCTCGGGAGGAAAGCGCACGTGCATGCCCCCACTCGAGACGAGCCCTGACTCCCCTGGGGAGACTCAGAAGCACCCCAAGATCCATGGCAACACTGGAGAGGAATCCTCAGGTTCCGGCCCCGACTCCACACAAGGACTGAGGCCCCGGCATGGACGGGAGAGGAATCCCGAGAGGTCCCCTAGCAACTCGCATGGGGACTGGCCTTTCCTGAGGCCACCAGAGGGGGTCCCTGAGGTCCCCGTCGTAACTCGAGAAGACCTGCCGCAACTCGAGAAAATCCAGGAGGTTCGCCCCTCCAGGCGAGATGAGGCCCATTTCCGCTGAGGCGTCTCGAGGCTGATCACACCTCCCCTCTGGAACTTCGAAAGGGTCCTTCACACCCTTAGTGCAAATCAAGAAGTTCCCCGACATACCCGTCTCCACTCGAGAGGAATCACGAGGGTCCCACCCACATCCAGAGGAGCCCCGTTTCCGCCTCATAGCTCGAGATGAGGGATGCTTTCCCTGCTTCATCGGGAAAGAGTTCCCGGCGTTCCCGTCGCATCTCAAGAGGAGGCCCTCTCAACAGGAACGGCGAGAGGAACTCCAGGGTCGTGCCACCATTCCAAGAGTCCCCCAGATGTCTCAGTCCATTCCAGAGGAACCTCTTTTCCCTTCACCGGCTCGTCTTTCAGGCCGAGGATCGACTCACACCAAGGTGGCACGTGGCACAGCCCTGTGGGAAAGCCTCGTGGGAAAGCCTCGAGGGACAGCCTCGAGGGAAAGCCACAGATCCCTTGATCCACGTGACAGGAAGCGTGACACTACTGCTGCAGCTCGGGAGGAAAGCGCACGTGCATGCCCCCACTCGAGACGAGGCCTGACTCCCCTGGGGAGACTCAGAAGCACCCCGAGATCGATGGCAACACTGGAGACGAATCCTCAGGTTCTGGCCCCGACTCCACACAAGGACTGAGGCCCCGGCATGGACGGGAGAGGAATCCCGAGAGGTCCCCTAGCAACTCGCATGGGGACTGGCCTTTCCTGAGGCCACCAGAGCGGGTCCCTGAGGTCCCCGTCGGAACTCGAGAAGACCTGCCGCAACTCGAGAAAATCCAGGAGGTTCGCCCCTCCAGGCGAGATGAGGCCCATTTCCGCTGAGGCGTCTCGAGGCTGATCACACCTCCCCTCTGGAACTTCGAAAGGGTCCTTCACACCCTTGGTGCAAATCAAGAAGTTCCCCGACATACCCGTCTCCACTCGAGAGGAATCACGAGGGTCCCGCCCACATCCAGAGGAGCCCCGTTTCCGCCTCGTAGCTCGAGATGAGGGATCCTTTCCCTGCTTCGTCGGGAAAGAGTTCCCGGCGTTCCCGTCGCATCTCAAGAGGAGGCCCTCTCAACAGGAATGGCGAGAGGAACTCCAGGGTCGTGCCACCATTCCAAGAGTCCCCCAGATGTCTCAGTCCATTCCAGAGGAACCTCTTTTCCCTTCACCGGCTCGTCTTTCACGCCGAGGATCGACTCACACCAAGGTGGCACGTGGCACAGCCCTGTGGGAAAGCCTCGTGGGAAAGCCTCGAGGGACAGCCTCGAGGGAAAGCCACAGATCACTTGATCCACGTGACGGGAAGCATGACACTACTGCTGCAGCTCGGGAGGAAAGCGCACGTGCATGCCCCCACTCGAGACGAGGCCTGACTCCCCTGGGGAGACTCAGAAGCACCCCGAGATCCATGGCAACACTGGAGAGGAATCCTCAGGTTCCGGCCCCGACTCCACACAAGGACTGAGGCCCCGGCATTGACGGGAGAGGAATCCCGAGAGGTCCCCTAGCAACTCGCATGGGGACTGGCCTTTCCTGAGGCCACCAGAGCGGGTCCCTGTGGTCCCCATCGGAACTCGAGAAGACCTGCCGCAACTCGAGAAAATCCAGGAGGTTCGCCCCTCCAGGCGAGATGAGGCCCATTTCCGCTGAGGCGTCTCGAGGCTGATCACACCTCCCCTCTGGAACTTCGAAAGGGTCCTTCACACCCTTGGTGCAAATCCAGAAGTTCCCCGACCTAGCCGTCTCCACTCGAGAGGAATCACGAGGGTCCCGCCCACATCCAGAGGAGCCCCGTTTCCGCCTCGTAGCTCGAGATGAGGGATCCTTTCCCTGCTTCGTCGGGAAAGAGTTCCCGGCGTTCCCGTCGCATCTCAAGAGGAGGCCCTCTCAACAGGAACGGGGAGAGGAACTCCAGGGTCGTGCCACCATTCCAAGAGTCCCCCAGATGTCTCAGTCCATTCCAGAGGAACCTCTTTTCCCTTCACCGGCTCGTCTTTCACGCCGAGGATCGACTCACACCAAGGTGGCACGTGGCACAGCCCTGTGGGAAAGCCTCGTGGGAAAGCCTCGAGGGACAGCCTCGAGGGAAAGCCACAGATCCCTTGATCCACATGACAGGAAGCGTGACACTACTGCTGCAGCTCGGGAGGAAAGCGCACGTGCATGCCCCCACTCGAGACGAGGGCTGACTCCCCTGGGGAGACTCAGAAGCACCCCGAGATCCATGGCAACACTGGAGAGGAATCCTCAGGTTCCGGCCCCGACTCCACACAAGGACTGAGGCCCCGGCATGGACGGGAGAGGAATCCCGAGAGGTCCCCTAGCAACTCGCATGGGGACTCTCCTTTCCTGAGGCCACCAGAGCGGGTCCCTGAGGTCCCCGTCGTAACTCGAGAAGACCTGCCGCAACTCGAGAAAATCCAGGAGGTTCTCCCCTCCAGGCGAGATGAGGCCCATTTCCGCTGAGGCGTCTCGAGGCTGATCACACCTCACCTCTGGAACTTCGAAAGGGTCCTTCACACCCTTGGTGCAAATCCAGAAGTTCCCCGACCTAGCCGTCTCCACTCGAGAGGAATCACGAGGGTCCCGCCCACATCCAGAGGAGCCCCGTTTCCGCCTCGTAGCTCGAGATGAGGGATCCTTTCCCTGCTTCGTCGGGAAAGAGTTCCCGGCGTTCCCGTCGCATCTCAAGAGGAGGCCCTCTCAACAGGAACGGCGAGAGGAACTCCAGGGTCGTGCCACCATTCCAAGAGTCCCCCAGATGTCTCAGTCCATTCCAGAGGAACTTCTTTTCCCTTCACCGGCTCGTCTTTCACGCCGTGGATCGACTCATACCAAGGTGGCACGTGGCACAGCCCTGTGGGAAAGCCTCGTGGGAAAGCCTCGAGGGACAGCCTCGAGGGAAAGCCACAGATCCCTTGATCCACGTGACAGGAAGCGTGACACTACTGCTGCAGCTCGGGAGGAAAGCGCACGTGCATGCCCCCACTCGAGACGAGGCCTGACTCCCCTGGGGAGACTCAGAAGCACCCCAAGATCCATGGCAACACTGGAGAGGAATCCTCAGGTTCCGGCCCCGACTCCACACAAGGACTGAGGCCCCGGCATGGACGGGAGAGGAATCCCGAGAGGTCCCCTAGCAACTCGCCTGGGGACTCTCCTTTCCTGAGGCCACCAGAGCGGGTCCCTGAGGTCCCCGTTGTAACTCGAGAAGACCTGCCGCAACTGGAGAAAATCCAGGAGGTTCTCCCCTCCAGGCGAGATGAGGCCCATTTCCGCTGAGGCGTCTCGAGGCTGATCACACCTCACCTCTGGAACTTCGAAAGGGTCCTTCAGACCCTTGGTGCAAATCCAGAAGTTCCCCGACCTAGCCGTCTCCACTCGAGAGGAATCACGAGGGTCCCGCCCACATCCAGAGGAGCCCCGTTTCCGCCTCGTAGCTCGAGATGAGGGATCCTTTCCCTGCTTCGTCGGGAAAGAGTTCCCGGCGTTCCCGTCGCATCTCAAGAGGAGGCCCTCTCAACAGGAACGGCGAGAGGAACTCCAGGGTCGTGCCACCATTCCAAGAGTCCCCCAGATGTCTCAGTCCATTCCAGAGGAACCTCTTTTCCCTTCACCGGCTCGTCTTTCAGGCCGAGGATCGACTCACACCAAGGTGGCACGTGGCACAGCCCTGTGGGAAAGCCTCGTGGGAAAGCCTCGAGGGACAGCCTCGAGGGAAAGCCACAGATCCCTTGATCCACGTGACAGGAAGCGTGACACTACTGCTGCAGCTCGGGAGGAAAGCGCACGTGCATGCCCCCACTCGAGACGAGGCCTGACTCCCCTGGGGAGACTCAGAAGCACCCCGAGATCGATGGCAACACTGGAGACGAATCCTCAGGTTCCGGCCCCGACTCCACACAAGGACTGAGGCCCCGGCATGGACGGGAGAGGAATCCCGAGAGGTCCCCTAGCAACTCGCATGGGGACTGGCCTTTCCTGAGGCCACCAGAGCGGGTCCCTGAGGTCCCCGTCGGAACTCGAGAAGACCTGCCGCAACTCGAGAAAATCCAGGAGGTTCGCCCCTCCAGGCGAGATGAGGCCCATTTCCGCTGAGGCGTCTCGAGGCTGATCACACCTCCCCTCTGGAACTTCGAAAGGGTCCTTCACACCCTTGGTGCAAATCAAGAAGTTCCCCGACATACCCGTCTCCACTCGAGAGGAATCACGAGGGTCCCGCCCACATCCAGAGGAGCCCCGTTTCCGCCTCGTAGCTCGAGATGAGGGATCCTTTCCCTGCTTCGTCGGGAAAGAGTTCCCGGCGTTCCCGTCGCATCTCAAGAGGAGGCCCTCTCAACAGGAACGGCGAGAGGAACTCCAGGGTCGTGCCACCATTCCAAGAGTCCCCCAGATGTCTCAGTCCATTCCAGAGGAACCTCTTTTCCCTTCACCGGCTCGTCTTTCACGCCGAGGATCGACTCACACCAAGGTGGCACGTGGCACAGCCCTGTGGGAAAGCCTCGTGGGAAAGCCTCGAGGGACAGCCTCGAGGGAAAGCCACAGATCACTTGATCCACGTGACGGGAAGCATGACACTACTGCTGCAGCTCGGGAGGAAAGCGCACGTGCATGCCCCCACTCGAGACGAGGCCTGACTCCCCTGGGGAGACTCAGAAGCACCCCGAGATCCATGGCAACACTGGAGAGGAATCCTCAGGTTCCGGCCCCGACTCCACACAAGGACTGAGGCCCCGGCATTGACGGGAGAGGAATCCCGAGAGGTCCCCTAGCAACTCGCATGGGGACTGGCCTTTCCTGAGGCCACCAGAGCGGGTCCCTGTGGTCCCCATCGGAACTCGAGAAGACCTGCCGCAACTCGAGAAAATCCAGGAGGTTCGCCCCTCCAGGCGAGATGAGGCCCATTTCCGCTGAGGCGTCTCGAGGCTGATCACACCTCCCCTCTGGAACTTCGAAAGGGTCCTTCACACCCTTGGTGCAAATCCAGAAGTTCCCCGACCTAGCCGTCTCCACTCGAGAGGAATCACGAGGGTCCCGCCCACATCCAGAGGAGCCCCGTTTCCGCCTCGTAGCTCGAGATGAGGGATCCTTTCCCTGCTTCGTCGGGAAAGAGTTCCCGGCGTTCCCGTCGCATCTCAAGAGGAGGCCCTCTCAACAGGAACGGGGAGAGGAACTCCAGGGTCGTGCCACCATTCCAAGAGTCCCCCAGATGTCTCAGTCCATTCCAGAGGAACCTCTTTTCCCTTCACCGGCTCGTCTTTCACGCCGAGGATCGACTCACACCAAGGTGGCACGTGGCACAGCCCTGTGGGAAAGCCTCGTGGGAAAGCCTCGAGGGACAGCCTCGAGGGAAAGCCACAGATCCCTTGATCCACATGACAGGAAGCGTGACACTACTGCTGCAGCTCGGGAGGAAAGCGCACGTGCATGCCCCCACTCGAGACGAGGGCTGACTCCCCTGGGGAGACTCAGAAGCACCCCGAGATCCATGGCAACACTGGAGAGGAATCCTCAGGTTCCGGCCCCGACTCCACACAAGGACTGAGGCCCCGGCATGGACGGGAGAGGAATCCCGAGAGGTCCCCTAGCAACTCGCATGGGGACTCTCCTTTCCTGAGGCCACCAGAGCGGGTCCCTGAGGTCCCCGTTGTAACTCGAGAAGACCTGCCGCAACTGGAGAAAATCCAGGAGGTTCTCCCCTCCAGGCGAGATGAGGCCCATTTCCGCTGAGGCGTCTCGAGGCTGATCACACCTCACCTCTGGAACTTCGAAAGGGTCCTTCAGACCCTTGGTGCAAATCCAGAAGTTCCCCGACCTAGCCGTCTCCACTCGAGAGGAATCACGAGGGTCCCGCCCACATCCAGAGGAGCCCCGTTTCCGCCTCGTAGCTCGAGATGAGGGATCCTTTCCCTGCTTCGTCGGGAAAGAGTTCCCGGCGTTCCCGTCGCATCTCAAGAGGAGGCCCTCCCAACAGGAACGGCGAGAGGAACTCCAGGGTCGTGCCACCATTCCAAGAGTCCCCCAGATGTCTCAGTC
Organism: Budorcas taxicolor; assembly: GCF_023091745.1. Classification (NCBI taxonomy): domain Eukaryota; kingdom Metazoa; phylum Chordata; class Mammalia; order Artiodactyla; family Bovidae; genus Budorcas; species Budorcas taxicolor. The sequence continues at coordinate 137,375 of NW_026292051.1, forward strand.
CATTCCAGAGGAACCTCTTTTCCCTTCACCGGCTCGTCTTTCACGCCGTGGATCGACTCATATCAAGGTGGCACGTGGCACAACCCTGTGGGAAAGCCTCGTGGGAAAGCCTCGAGGGACAGCCTCGAGGGAAAGCCACAGATCCCTTGATCCACGTGACAGGAAGCGTGACACTACTGCTGCAGCTCGGGAGGAAAGCGCACGTGCATGCCCCCACTCGAGACGAGCCCTGACTCCCCTGGGGAGACTCGGAAGCACCCCAAGATCCATGGCAACACTGGAGAGGAATCCTCAGGTTCCGGCCCCGACTCCACACAAGGACTGAGGCCCCGGCATGGACGGGAGAGGAATCCCGAGAGGTCCCCTAGCAACTCGCATGGGGACTGGCCTTTCCTGAGGCCACCAGAGCGGGTCCCTGAGGTCCCCGTTGTAACTCGAGAAGACCTGCCGCAACTGGAGAAAATCCAGGAGGTTCTCCCCTCCAGGCGAGATGAGGCCCATTTCCGCTGAGGCGTCTCGAGGCTGATCACACCTCACCTCTGGAACTTCGAAAGGGTCCTTCACACCCTTGGTGCAAATCAAGAAGTTCCCCGACATACCCGTCTCCACTCGAGAGGAATCACGAGGGTCCCGCCCACATCCAGAGGAGCCCCGTTTCCGCCTCGTAGCTCGAGATGAGGGATCCTTTCCCTGCTTCGTCGGGAAAGAGTTCCCGGCGTTCCCGTCGCATCTCAAGAGGAGGCCCTCTCAACAGGAATGGCGAGAGGAACTCCAGGGTCGTGCCACCATTCCAAGAGTCCCCCAGATGTCTCAGTCCATTCCAGAGGAACCTCTTTTCCCTTCACCGGCTCGTCTTTCACGCCGAGGATCGACTCACACCAAGGTGGCACGTGGCACAGCCCTGTGGGAAAGCCTCGTGGGAAAGACTCGAGGGACAGCCTCGAGGGAAAGCCACAGATCCCTTGATCCACGTGACGGGAAGCATGACACTACTGCTGCAGCTCGGGAGGAAAGCGCACGTGCATGCCCCCACTCGAGACGAGGCCTGACTCCCCTGGGGAGACTCAGAAGCACCCCGAGATCCATGGCAACACTGGAGAGGAATCCTCAGGTTCCGGCCCCGACTCCACACAAGGACTGAGGCCCCGGCATGGACGGGAGAGGAATCCCGAGAGGTCCCCTAGCAACTCGCATGGGGACTGGCCTTTCCTGAGGCCACCAGAGCGGGTCCCTGTGGTCCCCATCGGAACTCGAGAAGACCTGCCGCAACTCGAGAAAATCCAGGAGGTTCGCCCCTCCAGGCGAGATGAGGCCCATTTCCGCTGAGGCGTCTCGAGGCTGATCACACCTCCCCTCTGGAACTTCGAAAGGGTCCTTCACACCCTTGGTGCAAATCAAGAAGTTCCCCGACATACCCGTCTCCACTCGAGAGGAATCACGAGGGTCCCGCCCACATCCAGAGGAGCCCCGTTTCCGCCTCGTAGCTCGAGATGAGGGATCCTTTCCCTGCTTCGTCGGGAAAGAGTTCCCGGCGTTCCCGTCGCATCTCAAGAGGAGGCCCTCTCAACAGGAACGGGGAGAGGAACTCCAGGGTCGTGCCACCATTCCAAGAGTCCCCCAGATGTCTCAGTCCATTCCAGAGGAACCTCTTTTCCCTTCACCGGCTCGTCTTTCACGCCGAGGATCGACTCACACCAAGGTGGCACGTGGCACAGCCCTGTGGGAAAGCCTCGTGGGAAAGCCTCGAGGGACAGCCTCGAGGGAAAGCCACAGATCCCTTGATCCACATGACAGGAAGCGTGACACTACTGCTGCAGCTCGGGAGGAAAGCGCACGTGCATGCCCCCACTCGAGACGAGGGCTGACTCCCCTGGGGAGACTCAGAAGCACCCCAAGATCCATGGCAACACTGGAGAGGAATCCTCAGGTTCCGGCCCCGACTCCACACAAGGACTGAGGCCCCGGCATGGACGGGAGAGGAATCCCGAGAGGTCCCCTAGCAACTCGCATGGGGACTCTCCTTTCCTGAGGCCACCAGAGCGGGTCCCTGAGGTCCCCGTCGTAACTCGAGAAGACCTGCCGCAACTCGAGAAAATCCAGGAGGTTCTCCCCTCCAAGCGAGATGAGGCCCATTTCCGCTGAGGCGTCTCGAGGCTGATCACACCTCACCTCTGGAACTTCGAAAGGGTCCTTCACACCCTTGGTGCAAATCCAGAAGTTCCCCGACCTAGCCGTCTCCACTCGAGAGGAATCACGAGGGTCCCGCCCACATCCAGAGGAGCCCCGTTTCCGCCTCGTAGCTCGAGATGAGGGATCCTTTCCCTGCTTCGTCGGGAAAGAGTTCCCGGCGTTCCCGTCGCATCTCAAGAGGAGGCCCTCTCAACAGGAACGGCGAGAGGAACTCCAGGGTCGTGCCACCATTCCAAGAGTCCCCCAGATGTCTCAGTCCATTCCAGAGGAACTTCTTTTCCCTTCACCGGCTCGTCTTTCACGACGTGGATCGACTCATACCAAGGTGGCACGTGGCACAGCCCTGTGGGAAAGCCTCGTGGGAAAGCCTCGAGGGACAGCCTCGAGGGAAAGCCACAGATCCCTTGATCCACGTGACAGGAAGCGTGACACTACTGCTGCAGCTCGGGAGGAAAGCGCACGTGCATGCCCCCACTCGAGACGAGCCCTGACTCCCCTGGGGATACTCAGAAGCACCCCAAGATCCATGGCAACACTGGAGAGGAATCCTCAGGTTCCGGCCCCGACTCCACACAAGGACTGAGGCCCCGGCATGGACGGGAGAGGAATCCCGAGAGGTCCCCTAGCAACTCGCATGGGGACTGGCCTTTCCTGAGGCCACCAGAGCGGATCCCTGAGGTCCCCGTTGTAACTCGAGAAGACCTGCCGCAACTCGAGAAAATCCAGGAGGTTCTCCCCTCCAGGCGAGATGAGGCCCATTTCCGCTGAGGCGTCTCGAGGCTGATCACACCTCACCTCTGGAACTTCGAAAGGGTCCTTCACACCCTTGGTGCAAATCCAGAAGTTCCCCGACCTAGCTGTCTCCACTCGAGAGGAATCACGAGGGTCCCGCCCACATCCAGAGGAGCCCCGTTTCGGCCTCGTAGCTCGAGATGAGGGATCCTTTCCCTGCTTCGTCGGGAAAGAGTTCCCGGCGTTCCCGTCGCATCTCAAGAGGAGGCCCTCTCAACAGGAACGGCGAGAGGAACTCCAGGGTCGTGCCACCATTCCAAGAGTCCCCCAGATGTCTCAGTCCATTCCAGAGGAACCTCTTTTCCCTTCACCGGCTCGTCTTTCACGCCGTGGATCGACTCATATCAAGGTGGCACGTGGCACAGCCCTGTGGGAAAGCCTCGTGGGAAAGCCTCGAGGGACAGCCTCGAGGGAAAGCCACAGATCCCTTGATCCACGTGACAGGAAGCGTGACACTACTGCTGCAGCTCGGGAGGAAAGCGCACGTGCATGCCCCCACTCGAGACGAGCCCTGACTCCCCTGGGGAGACTCGGAAGCACCCCAAGATCCATGGCAACACTGGAGAGGAATCCTCAGGTTCCGGCCCCGACTCCACACAAGGACTGAGGCCCCGGCATGGACGGGAGAGGAATCCCGAGAGGTCCCCTAGCAACTCGCATGGGGAGTGGCCTTTCCTGAGGCCACCAGAGCGGGTCCCTGAGGTCCCCGTTGTAACTCGAGAAGACCTGCCGCAACTGGAGAAAATCCAGGAGGTTCTCCCCTCCAGGCGAGATGAGGCCCATTTCCGCTGAGGCGTCTCGAGGGTGATCACACCTCCCCTCTGGAACTTCGAAAGGGTCCTTCACACCCTTGGTGCAAATCCAGAAGTTCCCCGACCTAGCCGTCTCCACTCGAGAGGAATCACGAGGGTCCCGCCCACAACCAGAGGAGCCCCATTTCCGCCTCATAGCTCGAGATGAGGGATCCTTTCCCTGCTTCATCGGGAAAGAGTTCCCGGCGTTCCCGTCGCATCTCAAGAGGAGGCCCTCTCAACAGGAACGGCGAGAGGAACTCCAGGGTCGTGCCACCATTCCAAGAGTCCCCCAGATGTCTCAGTCCATTCCAGAGGAACCTCTTTTCCCTTCACCGGCTCGTCTTTCACGCCGAGGATCGACTCACACCAAGGTGGCACGTGGCACAGCCCTGTGGGAAAGCCTCGTGGGAAAGCCTCGAGGGACAGCCTCGAGGGAAAGCCACAGATCCCTTGATCCACGTGACAGGAAGCGTGACACTACTGCTGCAGCTCGGGAGGAAAGCGCACGTGCATGCCCCCACTCGAGACGAGGCCTGACTCCCCTGGGGAGACTCAGAAGCACCCCGAGATCCATGGCAACACTGGAGAGGAATCCTCAGGTTCTGGCCCCGACTCCACACAAGGACTGAGGCCCCGGCATGGACGGGAGAGGAATCCCGAGAGGTCCCCTAGCAACTCGCATGGGGACTCTCCTTTCCTGAGGCCACCAGAGCGGGTCCCTGAGGTCCCCGTCGTAACTCGAGAAGACCTGCCGCAACTCGAGAAAATCCAGGAGGTTCTCCCCTCCAGGCGAGATGAGGCCCATTTCCGCTGAGGCGTCTCGAGGCTGATCACACCTCCCCTCTGGAACTTCGAAAGGGTCCTTCACACCCTTGGTGCAAATCCAGAAGTTCCCCGACCTAGCCGTCTCCACTCGAGAGGAATCACGAGGGTCCCGCCCACATCCAGAGGAGCCCCGTTTCCGCCTCGTAGCTCGAGATGAGGGATCCTTTCCCTGCTTCGTCGGGAAAGAGTTCCCGGCGTTCCCGTCGCATCTCAAGAGGAGGCCCTCTCAACAGGAACGGGGAGAGGAACTTCAGGGTCGTGTCACCATTCCAAGAGTCCCCCAGATGTCTCAGTCCATTCCAGAGGAACCTCTTTTCCCTTCACCGGCTCGTCTTTCACGCCGAGGATCGACTCACACCAAGGTGGCACGTGGCACAGCCCTGTGGGAAAGCCTCGTGGGAAAGCCTCGAGGGACAGCCTCGAGGGAAAGCCACAGATCCCTTGATCCACATGACAGGAAGCGTGACACTACTGCTGCAGCTCGGGAGGAAAGCGCACGTGCATGCCCCCACTCGAGACGAGGGCTGACTCCCCTGGGGAGACTCAGAAGCACCCCGAGATCCATGGCAACACTGGAGAGGAATCCTCAGGTTCCGGCCCCGACTCCACACAAGGACTGAGGCCCCGGCATGGACGGGAGAGGAATCCCGAGAGGTCCCCTAGCAACTCGCATGGGGACTCTCCTTTCCTGAGGCCACCAGAGCGGGTCCCTGAGGTCCCCGTCGTAACTCGAGAAGACCTGCCGCAACTCGAGAAAATCCAGGAGGTTCTCCCCTCCAGGCGAGATGAGGCCCATTTCCGCTGAGGCGTCTCGAGGCTGATCACACCTCACCTCTGGAACTTCGAAAGGGTCCTTCACACCCTTGGTGCAAATCCAGAAGTTCCCCGACCTAGCCGTCTCCACTCGAGAGGAATCACGAGGGTCCCGCCCACATCCAGAGGAGCCCCGTTTCCGCCTCGTAGCTCGAGATGAGGGATCCTTTCCCTGCTTCGTCGGAGAAAGAGTTCCCGGCGTTCCCGTCGCATCTCAAGAGGAGGCCCTCTCAACAGGAACGGCGAGAGGAACTCCAGGGTCGTGCCACCATTCCAAGAGTCCCCCAGATGTCTCAGTCCATTCCAGAGAGAACCTCTTTTCCCTTCACCGGCTCGTCTTTCACGCCGTGGATCGACTCATACCAAGGTGGCACGTGGCACAGCCCTGTGGGAAAGCCTCGTGGGAAAGCCTCGAGGGACAGCCTCGAGGGGAAAGCCACAGATCCCTTGATCCACGTGACGGGAAGCGTGACACTACTGCTGCAGCTCGGGAGGAAAGCGCACGTGCATGCCCCCCACTCGAGACGAGGGCTGACTCCCCTGGGGAGACTCAGAAGCACCCCGAGATCCATGGCAACACTGGAGAGGAATCCTCAGGTTCCGGGCCCCGACTCCACACAAGGACTGAGGCCCCGGCAATGGGACGGGAGAGGAATCCCGAGAGGTCCCCTAGCAACTCGCATGGGGACTCTCCTTTCCTGAGGCCACCAGAGCGGGTCCCTGAGGTCCCCGTCGTAACTCGAGAAGACCTGCCGCAACTCGAGAAAATCCAGGAGGTTCTCCCCCTCCAGGCGAGATGAGGCCCCATTTCCGCTGAGGCGTCTCGAGGCTGATCACACCTCACCTCTGGAACTTCGAAAGGGGTCCTTCACACCCTTGGTGCAAATCAAGAAGTTCCCCCGACCTAGCG